>NW_028230455.1:11549782-11849782 GCF_043228905.1 Azolla caroliniana
CAAATGCCCTCATTCAGCCCCTTAAAGAGCAAATATATCTACTATGCGAGTGATTATATGGTCAATTCATCCACTATTTACACAGTTAAGCAAGAGCATTTGGGGAAATAATGGAATATTTTGGTTTTAGGGATATTTGCAGAAATACAGAAAAACAACTGGATTTTTCAGAGCTTTTCCCTACATTAACATTGGATTGCATGATTCTTTTCCACAGAATAAGGTTATAACTCATTTGAGTTTGTGGCCTAACTGCTGACAAAGAAAGCATGGATAGCTCTCCTAGATCCTCTAGACGACATGGCAGAGAACATTGCAACAATGCAAGGAGAGTGGGCGATTTAATCAAGCAAATAGAACATTTGGATCAATTATCGATCTCCACAGAACATGATTCTTGCTACCCAGAAAGCTCTCTTCGATTGAAAGAACCTATAGGAATGTTATCGGATGCACGTTCTACTTCAAGGGAAACAAGAATACTAGATCCTTCCATAATTCAGGTGAGGAGAGTCAATGCTTCGAGGAGGCTTCGACGCAATAATTCTGATAGTATATATCAAAACCAAAGTGTTGGACCCTTTTCTTCTGATTTAAAAAGGGCCTACTCAAAAAATAGGGTTCTGAATCATCAAGAAAGTCAGATGATAAACATGTGTGGAGGTAGACAATGTAGTGATCAGTGTTATGTAAAGTGTAGAAATGGTAAAGAAAGTGAGAAAGATAGTAGAGATGTTCCCCTGATTTCCTTGCGAGGTGAAGCAGTAGAATCCAACTGCTTTGGAAGATCTACTTGCACACCAGCAAAGCTATCGAGAGAAGGTGCGAGTTTTTCAGGTAATTTGACAGCTCAAACTTCCTTGCGTGACGTGCAATCTAGAGAGAGAAATTTAGGTAATTCGATACCTCACATATGCTCTCATGAGGTGCCATCTAGAGAGGGAATCGGGTTTTCAGGATGTGGGTCATCTGAGACTCATCTAGAAAGCAAGAAAAGCAATCGATCTTTGAGAAAATTCAGTTGTATGTCATCTGCTGATGTTCTTCCAACTCTCACTTTCACCACTGGTAGTAGAAATATTCCACATATTCATAATGGGCAGAAAAGAATCCAAAATTCCAGAGAATCAAGACAAGTTATAAGCTTTTTGGCGAGAAGCACAGGATGTGTTCCTCGCCAAATCTCACATAGAGATGGTTTACTTCCTGAAGCAAATAATTTATCTAACATGGAACAATCAGTTTCACCCATTGAATTATCATTGTTACCAGATTCAAATGATTGTTCAGTAAGGCGAAATTCCATTATTTTTGGTTCTATTATATCTAGTAGTACTGAAATGCAAGAGAGACACAATGATCATGGCAATGAAAGAAACATTAATACCCCAACATTTTCCTTAAATTCCTCAGAAGCTACCTCCCAAATATCTTTTGATGAAAATGGAGGAAAATTTGTTGCAGTTCATGGAAGAGATATTGTAAGAAACAGAGAAATGGATGTGGAGGAGAGAACAGAGGTAGATTCAAGGTCATCACAATCATCTATAAACATTAGTACTGGCTATATAAGCACTTGTGTCTCTTCTAACATGGTTGATCCATCATCATCGACCTCTAGGAATGGACACATTACCTCAAATTCCTTGTATGAACATATGCAGAATCACACAGAAACCCTTGAAGACATATCTTTCCCTTCATCTTGCATGAGTAGTCCTGATGGACATCAACCAGCGGATTCAAGTACTTTTCACAGTCAAGATTTAAGGCAAATGCTATCTTCTTCACAGTATTATCAAATGGGTTATCATGGAAGATCAGCAAGAGCAACTCAATATCGACCTTTCAGACGCTTCCCAGTGCGTTCTTATGAGGAAAACGAAGAGTACTTGACTTTTGGAGGGTCTTCTGAGGTGAGTCTATGGTCATACTATAATATTTTGAAGCAGAAAAACACCAAAGATTCCCACTTTTTGGGGTACTTACCAAAACATCCCGTAGTCAGAATACCCAATAAGTTAGGGGTAGTTGGCGTGTTTCTTATTGTGAACTGCTGAGTGTGATATGTACTTTCAGGTCCTATCAACTAGGGGTCATGTGGAGAGGGATGGTATATCTTACGAGGTCTGTTCATTTCATAACATTTTTAAATTTAAATGTCCTGGTATGCTTGGATTGATTATTGGCATTCCTAGATGTTATTGATAACCCTAATTTTGGACACTGAACAGCAAGCATTTATGTTGGAGGCAAACCTTCTTCTTCGCGGAATATCTTCATATGATCGACACAGAGATCTCAGGCTTGATATTGATAATATGACTTACGAGGTAACCTGAGCTATGCCCTATATGACCTACCTGTCTTTCTTTTCAGCCCATTATTAAATGTTCATTTTGCTACTTACCTTTGATTTGGCTCTGGCAAAATAATGCACGTGTGTGCTGTGTTTATTAGTTGAAATATTTTCAAGAAAACCCCAAATTACACTCAAATCTTACTTTGTTTTCTGCAATATCTTTTGTCCTCAAAAGAGAGAAAACGGGTAGAATTGACAATATAATTGCTCAAATGGGGGGCACACCAAAGGGCACTTGGAAAATAAAGATAAACTCAGATCCTATTTTAAATCAATAACTTGTTGTCACCTCCTCAGCCTTAATAAGATTGTCTTGCAAAGGGGTGTGCAATCCCTTTGTCTAATATCCTAAAGAGTGGTATAATATAACGAGAGAAATAACAAAGTGTGTGTTGGAGCTTGATGTCATATGATCAATACTCAAAATATATATGAGGCGCAACAGGGTATTGTAATTCTCAAGTAGATTTATTTTGACACATTTAATCTAGCAAACCCATTTCTCTGATACTTCTCATAGGTTGGCCTCCTATGATGAATCTCAAAACATGTATTTACTTCCCTGCTTCTACCCTAAAGCAGAGTTTTCTTGTCACGTTGAATTTAGAAATATCTATAACCAGTTTATATGTCGGTGGCAAAGAAAGAAATATTATTTGCCTCTTAAAGACAAATAGCAAAACTGCTTATGTTTTATAAATTATCAGCATAATCAATTTTTTGTAGCATTTGAGATTTTGGTCAAGATGAGCGGCATTTTAGCCTCTATGGTATGCTAAAATGCAATTTTTAGATGGCCTTCTTGGTAAATTTATTTTTGATGTAACTTGTTCTTGTATATATGGGCATCATGATTCAAAAACTCATCAATCTAAAACTTCTTTCAGGATCTCCTTTCGTTAGAGGAAAGTATGGGCTTTGTGTCAACAGGATTAGAGAAGGATATGATCTCCAAATGTGTTCAGAGTGAAAAATACCATGCAAGAAGAAATGATGCTCCCTGTCTTGTGTCAGATGGTATTGAAATAAATTGCAGTATATGTCAGGTAAAAATGTCTTGAAATGTGTGTGCGAATCAATGAAGTCAATGTGGTTAATTTGGTTCTCTTTTAAGGATGCGGTGAATCAATGCAGTAAAATATGCTGATTTAATTAAGAAAAAAATGCTTATTTAACTCATAAAATATGCTTCAAATCAGTGATGGATAATTCATAAAATATGCTTATTTAATTAAGAAAAATATGATAAAGCACTTTCTTTTTGAGTGTGTGAAGGAATGCTTACATTTGAAACCACAAATTTTGTAATGTTTTGTATTATCTGAGCTTCAAGTTTGAGTTTGCAAATTAATGCTTAGATTTGAACTTCAGTTTGCGATTCAAAGTTATGCGTATGATTCAATGAGAACTTTCATATGAAATCTTCACCGTAGACTTCCAATTTAGGGCCCTGTGTGAAAAAAATGATGTATTATTTCAAAGAAAATAAATGAATAAGGGAATCTTCAAATTTAAGACCTTGTATGAATCAGTGGGTGTGTATTATTTCAAACCGAAGCAATCAATGTATGCTCAAATTTAAGGTGCATAAGATACATTATGGTTGAGGTTATCATTTGGACTTTCCTTGCAGGAGGATTTTGAGGAAAATATTGTGCTGGGTCTACTTAAGTGTGGTCACAAGTATCACTTTACTTGTATCGAGCAATGGTTGCAAAGGAAAAATGAGTGCCCAATTTGCAAGACCACCGCTCTCTCATCTGACCCATAACATGAAATACTCTGTATTGAGAGTATGATGAGTGAAAAGAAAAGAGAACAAGCTTTTTCTTCTCAATCCAACTACCATTTGCTGACAACTTTATCGTGAGTGGTTGGGCGTTTCCCTATCCTTACCCCATTTGCTGAAAAGTTATCTTGATTGGCCGGCCACTCGTGTCCATTTATCAATTTATATACAAAGGTTTGCTTCCTCTTAATTGCTGTTATGACTAATTGCAAAGATGCATAAAATCTCTAAAAACACCATCCATCTATTCATGAAAGATTAATTCTAACCTTAATGGATATGAAGGTTTAGAGGATGATAATATATTCTTTAAAAAGGGAAATTCTTGGTTCACTAATGTCATCATTTTTATTAGCTTCCATTTTATCATTTAGCAGGCCTTGAGATCTAGATTCAAAGTTGTAACACTATTGAAATTAATATCTTGTAATATATTGTTTCTTATTTTCCTGTTGAAAAGAGCAATTGTATTCTCACTTAGAGAGGCTGTGTGCATGACCAATGACGTAAACGAACAAGAAAATCTAAAAGTGCTTATGATTTATTAATCTATTGCCCAAGGACTAATATATAAGCAATTAGGAATACATAGTTCCCATCAATGTTTACGAATTCATCAATTGTTAGATAATGTGCTCTTGTTGGCAACTTTCGTAGTTATTGTCCTAGGCGGTGTGCCTTTCTATAGCACACCATAACCCAATACCAAAATAAAGTTACTTTGTACAAATCTTGTAAATGGTTGTGATTGAAGAGTGGTGTGATTTGTGGTAACATTGTCTATGTGATTCATTAGTGTAAGCAACTAACATAGTTTCAATTCTTAAGTGATCAACGGAGGGAATGACCATCTTGGTGTTTGAAAGTGCCAAAAAGGATTGCCATCCTTCGAGGACATAAATGATGTAACTTTCCATAGGGTAAGGAACTGTGTCGCTAAGCAACATTATGCATATTGTGTGAGTAGATGAGATAGATTTGCGGGACACAGATAAATTAGTACCACTTGATGTCTATTTGATAATAAAAAAAGGAGTGAAGACTCTCTACGAACCAACAAAGGAGCATGCTAGGCATCTAACTGTTGTAATGAAATTATTAATTGTTCCCAAATTGCCAATGCGTGTCCATGTATTGTTGTTGAGCTACCTTTCACTCTATCAATGGGATCCTCAATCATGTTGAAATCACCAGCAATACACTAGTGATTAAGAGGAGGTAAAGCATTTAGTAAATCTTGCCAAAAGTGTTTCCGAGCAAAGGCCATATTAGGAGCATATACATTCAAGGGTCCCCATGTACACACTTGTATAATAATAAATTGAGCCTTGGTAGGGATAACCACTTGCCTTTGTATAATTAATGGCACTCACCTTTGGGAAACAGCCATACCTACACTTTAACGAACTTTTGTGTCACCTATTGTAGGGGACCAAAACATGTCCCAATTTCCTGTAAGAAAAAATACATATCAAGATACAAATGCATTTAAGCAAGAGAAAGTCTTGGATCACCTAACCCTTGAACATTCCATGACATAGCTTGCATTTAAGATGACATAGGCGGCTACAATCCCATCTTCCTACTTTTTTTCCAATGGTTCCAGAATGAAATCATTCCCATCTCTCATTCCGCTTATTGAATTGGACCATGTAATGCACCACGAACAATTCTGAGGTGATGATGTGCTCTAGCCAATGCTTTCCCTTCAAACAAACCATCTTCATGAATATAATTATACCCACAATTAGGAAGTATATGGGAACCTAATGAAACAACCACTTGCCTTTGCCCCATTACATCGGTCAATGGCAATAGATGCATAGTTTCTGCCTCAAGACCTTTTAACAAAACTTCCTCGAAGTTGTCACAATTAATGTATTTTGTGAAATGTAGTGTTTGTTACCTAACAACCAACCATACATTCGCTGCAACTCAAGATTCTTTATAATAACCATAAAACGGAAATGAAAAGGCAACAAGAGATTGCATGGATTTGAAGAGAACATGCACTCGTATAAATATACAACATCATTATCAACCATATCTCCAAAAAAAAAATAGAAATTCAAACCAAAATGTGGCATTCCACTTAAGAGGTTGAAAAGTCACAAGTATTTTCTAAATGAGAGCTGATTGGGATTGTGCAAATAGAGTTAACATTCAAACTAGACAATCTCTTCATAAAACGGTTTAATGGTCGAGATGAATTGAGCAAGGTGTTGGCATAAAAGGCCGACTCCTTCCAATTTGTATCTTAGTGTGAACACGTCCAAATAGTTAGGGCTTAGTATATAAGCAATAACCTAACATTGTAATGTACAGAGAGAGAGCTTCTTGATCATTCTTGTATTATGAGTCTCTGAGAGAGGGAGATAGAACAAATGCAATAACAGAGCTTCCATTAAAGCTTAAATCGTGTCTATCTTCTGTTGTATCTTCTTGCCTCCACTCTGTGTGTAGTTTACTGAAAACATATGACAGATCCTCACACATACGTTTCCACGCATATTCAACAACACCAACTAGTATCAAAGTGATTTACGGTTTGATAGCAACAAACAGCTGAAAAGCTGAAAGGAAAAAGAGGAGGTTAGAAAAATCTCACTTTCGAAGAAGAACATGGCTTCAACATCCAGAACAGAAGTTGAAATCAAAAAATTCGACGGCAAAAACTTTGCCCCATGGAAGGAGATGATGCAGGATGTGTGTTACCCCTATAGGTATACGGGAGGGTTAAGTGTAATGTGAAGGTGTAATGTGGAATATGAAATGTGACTATGTGAGTGTGTGAGTGTTAGGTGAGGTAAGTAGGTGTACCTACGTCCATTCGGCTTTTTGTAAAGATCTTATATAAATCCTGACTCATGGGGCATGAAAATATGGAATATTGAAGTTACCCACAAACTGTGTCTGTCTTGATTCTCTCTCTCTCTCTCTCTCTCTCTCTCTCATTTGTTCTCTCTGTGCATCTCATCTCTCCCTCTCTCCTCTCACACTCGAACCCCCTTACAATGTGTTGATCATTAGAAGACAAGTCGAAGCCATTCGACACAATGAAAAACCACCCTCAATGACAACTGAAGAATGGAGATCTATGGACGAAATCGCTCGCTCCACCATTTGAATGCACCTGGCCAAAAACTTCTACTTTAGTATGGCAAAAGAGACAACAACGTTCCCGTTGTGGGAGAAGCTAACAATCGTGTACGAGAAAAAGTCTTGATCTTCAAAACTGATTTTGATCAAACAATTGTTCAACATGAAGATGAGAGAGACCGATCTGACTACCTCCCACATCAACACCTTCAGCCGGGTGTTGTTAGAACTCTCCTCACAAGGGATCAATTTCGAAGAAGAAGTGAAAGCCCTTGCCCTCCTATCGAGCTTGTCGGCGAGTTGGGAGGTATTCTGCACGACCTACGCCAATAGCTGACTGATCCTAAATCTGGATGAGAAAATCGGCCAAGTCCTCACCGAGGACATTCGGCGAAAATCGATGGGACTCACCATCGATGAGTCGGCAGATGCCCACCACTCGACCGAGCTGATCAATAGATTTAGTCGATCGAGAGAGCAAGCCGATAGAACCGGTTGAAACATCAATCGATCAAAGACGAGGGGAGATCGACAGAAGTTGAAGTCAAGAACAGGCTGATCAGGTGAATTCTACACACATTGCAAAAAATCTGGCCACAATGTTTCCGATTATTGGTTGATCAAGAGGAAAGAGAGTGGTTGGTGATCTGAGCGAAATCGAGGACGACCCGACTTGGACCACTCTTCGGTTGGCAATCAAATCAACGTTGCCGACACCCGATTAGGAGAAATTCTCTCATTAGAAGATTCAATGATCGGAGAAGTCCTCTACATTGCACAAGATGCACACATGTGGTTACTGGATTCTGGTGCCACATTTCACGTGACCCCAAACATGGAGTGGTTTTCAAACAATTCGGTTGGCGCTAGCGGCATAGTTCGACTAGGCAATGGACATGAGTGCAGAATAACAAGAGTTGGCAAAGTACCAATTCAACTGCCAAACGACAACACAATAATCATGCATCAAGTCCGACACATACCCGATCTAAAAAGGATCCCGGTCTCCATCGGCATGCTTGCCGAAGACAGGTATCGAACGACATGGATGATCAACCGAGGAAACCTGAAGATAGGAGGCTTGAGCCTACTCCATCAAGTCCAAAGACGAAGCGCTCGAGGTCTTCTCTCGGTAGATAATTGAAGTGGAGAACCGGTCAGTATATAGAGTGAAGACACACTCTGATCCGACAATGGAGGAGAATACACCTCTTGAGCCTTCAAACAATACTGGTCTGACAAAGTGATCCGGCACCAAAAGACCATTCCATAGTGTTGAGAATCAAGCTCAACATAGTGCAACGTGTGAACTCACCTTTTGAGAATCTATGATTACTCAAAGGTCAAGAGTCACACCACTACTCTCTACACATTAACTATGTGTCATAGAATCATATTCTATGACACATAACTAATGAGTTACATATTCTCCATGACTATGAGTCTTCACATTCCCCAAGAGAGAGTGGTTGTTGTAGTTAGTTAATAGAGAGAGAGGGTGACTATATATAAGTTAGGAAACGATGTCGCGTTATTACGTGCGTGCGTGTAGAACGAGGCGGGACCACGAGGGTCTTGGACCGAGGAACAAGAGAGCAGGAGGGGAGCAAGAAAGACAACAGCCATGCTTCGCACACACACAAATACACACAAACCGCAACCGATTGAACAAGATGAATGTGTGTATGTATATATATATATATATATATATATCATATGAAAGGGGTTACAACCGGCGGGCCGGTGAGCGACAAGCTCTGACGCCTACACGCACACACTCACATAGACGCAAGATGGAGACTCTGCCGGAAGCACTCGGGCGTTCCGCGGAGCAGTGTCAGCCTCCCGAGAACCTGCACAACCCAAAATATAGAGAAAGACGGAGGAGAAGAGCTCGGTCCTAGTCCGACAACACTTCGTCCTCGACAAAAGCGATCCCATTACGATTCCTCTCCCTCTCTTTTATAGCCTAAGGAGGGAGGCCGTCACAACCCGTTACATCCTCTTTACTCTCTGTCCTACAGAGATACGCCTCAATTTTCTACCTAACGAATGCGTGCTACCTAGGATATTCACATCTGCCGACTTGTACCTAAATATATATATTACAACAAAACTTGTGCCTACGTATAAAGGCCAGTTCGCGCACATTATTCTCCGATTCCGCCTAGGGATGGTTTTCTCCATGACATCCGCCCCCACCTAATCGCGCATCCACCAGTATGCGCCAAAATAGACCCTTGCCGGAGAAGATAGGCCTGCGCTTACCCCTCGTCCTCCGGATTGCCATTCGCCCCGAACCGGTCGTCCTCGCAATCCAAGTCATCCGGGTCTGGTTCGTCCTCCTGCCGCTGTTTGAACGCTTTGATCCTTTTCCCGGTCACCGGTACTGCCATCCTCGTCCCGTCAAGCTCCACAAGATGGTAGGTCCCGTTGTCATTGGCGCTTGTCACCACGTAAGGCCCGAACCACCTCTTTGCGAACTTCCGCATCGCCTTGTGCTGGTTATCGAGGCTGCTGTCATATACCAGAACCCAGTCGCCTTCCTTGATTTTCTTCGGTCTTAGTCGGTGAGTTCGGTCGAATCGTCCCTTGTTCTTCACTCTCGTGGCCCGCAACTTTTCTGCGGCTTGTTCCACATCCTCTGGCCTTCGCTCGAGTTGTCGAATCCGCGCCGCTAATAGCTCCTACCGGCTCATCTCGTCTCTCCAGTCCACAGTGGCCCATGAGGAGATTGTTCGCTCCATCGGCATGACCGGCTTCTGCCCGTACATCAGCTCCGCCGGCGTGAACCCGGTTACCGAACTATGCGTAGTTTGGTCGGCCCATAACGCATAGGGTAAGAGCCGCAACCAGTTTCTGACTTGGCCTCCACATGCCCGCACTAACGCTTTGACGATCAGCCCATGTCTGCGTTCCACCTTCCCGTTCGCCTTTGGATTGTATGCCGTGGTGAGCGAGAGTTTAACCCCTAGCCGGTCAAAGAACTCTTTAGCCTCTCTTGCGTCCAGTTCTCCGCGGTCAGCTACGATCTTTCCTACGCACTTGTACCGGCATACCACTTCTTCGATCAGAAATCGGCACATGACCGCGGTCGTTTTGTTCGGCAACACTCGGCCTTCCACCTGGTTTGTCAGGTCCTCCCATGTCAGCACCAGATATCACATCTGCCCTACCTCCACCGGCATCATCACCAGATCCACCATCCACTTGAAGTGGACAGTCGGAGGGTAGGTCGGGTGAAGCTCGTCCCGATGTCGGACTATGGAGTGCATTTGGCAGCTTTCACAGGTCGTCACAAACCGATGCACGTCCCGGTATAGTCCCGGCCACCAGTACTTCCCCTTCAGCTTCTCGAATGTGGCCCACGTCCCGCAGTGTCCGGCTTAGGGACTCTCGTGGTACGCCGTCAACAATTCCACCTATTCCTCTTCCTTCGCCACAACCCGGAGCGAAATGTCATTTCTCTTCTTCGGGTGCTTCCATATGCACCCATCTGGTAGGAAGAACCGGTACGCTTTCGTCCGAATCCGGTTGGTCTCTTCCTTTGTCCACGCCATGTCCGATGTCATTGTCTTCAGGAACCCGCCAATCTGGAGCCACTCCCCATCGTACTTGCTCTCGTCGAACTCGTTAAGCGCCGGAGTACTCCCCTCCCTTGTTGTTATGTAAGCCGTCTCGAAGAAGTCCACGCCGACTTCTTCGTCCTCGGAAACCATGCCGTCCTCATCATCGAATCTTGCCCTCGAAAGCATGTCAGCCATGGCGTTGTCTTTTCCGGAAATGTGTCGTATTTCCAGATTCAAGGACTTGATGTATGCTATCCACCTGAGCATTGCCAGGTCCGGCATCGCGCATCCGGAAACCATACCAAGAATCGGCAAGTAGTCTGTCTCAATTATTACCTCCGTCCCGATCAGGTAGTCTTTATCGGCCTTGACCGCCGAAACGATACCCTAAAGTTTGCGTTTAACCTGGGCGTACCCCCGCTGTCATTCACTAAGGACTTTCGCGCCGAATCGGATGGGGAACCTCGTGCCATTCTCATCCTCCTGGTTGATCACCCATTCGATTCCGGTCGGACTCGTGTCTACGGTCACGTAAATCAGAATGTCTTTACCGTAGACCGCTTTCCGGAGTGTCGGCGCCGCAACAAGTGCTTCTTTCATCTTCCGGACCGACTCCGTATGCTCCTCTCTCCACTCAAAATTACGCCCTTTCTTTAGCAATCCATAGAGCGGCTTTGCGACGTGGGCGTAATGCGGGATCCAGATATGGTAGAACGCGCATGCTCCCAAGAATCTCCGGACTTCCGTGACCGAATTGCAATCGCGCTTCATTGCGGAGATGGCCTCTACCTTGGCCGACGACGGTTTCCGACCGAATGGTCCGCATAGGTGTACGACGACCATGATCTCTGATTACCCGAAGGCCGATTTTTCCTCGAAGAAGGTGAGACTCGCGCCCTCTAGTCTTTGCAACACCTTCTCGCAGTCATCGACGTGGTCTGCCACGAATTTCCGACATCCGTTCGGTCCAATTGTCTCGTTCTTATCCTCCATCGGGCATCCTTTGATCGGGATGTCTTCTAAGAATGGCATGGTGATGTCCGGGATACAATCCCTTAGCACTTTGTTCATTGTGTTCACCATGTGGGCTACCGAGTTCATCCCCTCGTACTAGGCCGAGAGGGGTCTGCATTGTCGTAATGTCCCTGCTCTCCACGACTAGTTGGAACTGATCGTATCCTGAGTACAAATCACCGACCGAGTAAATTGACCTTCCGGCGAAGGCCTCCGCGAACTCGTCTATGGTCGGCCCGATTCCTGCGTTCCGAATGGTCACCTTGTTGACCGGCTGTAGGTCTTGAATGAAGCGCAGCGTGCCGTTCTTCTTGGGCACGGTAAACCACCGATTAGAATATGGGGCACTCGACGGTTTGAGGATGCCCATATCCACCTTCTGTTTCAGCAACCGCATCAGCTTTGGGATGTGAGCTCTGGGTACTGGAATCGGTTTGAGATTCCACGGTACATGCGGTACCGTGAAGATCACCATAAGTTCCACAATTGTCGGGTCTACGCAGCTGATTTCCTCCGGCGAGAATGCGAAGGCCTTTCTGTGCCTCCCGAGCATTCCCCGAAACCGGTCCTCCTCCGCCGGCAGTAGAAAGCCACCCCCACCGACCTTGAGCTTTCGTAGCGTTATGTTGGTGAATCGGTGTCCTATGCCGGCCGGATCTCGTAAACTCGGGTCCGACGCGACCCCTTTCATCCGTAACTCGTTGCCCTCTGGCAAGGGTGCCGGGACTGGCGTCACCTTCTGGTCCACAGTCTTGTACTTCGTATCCACTCGGGCCGTCTGATCCGACTCGAGTCCTCTACCGAAGTCAGTGATGACTTCGTACATCTTTTCTGAACATACCGGAATCGTTCGGTCTTCACTAAGGCCCTCGTCGAACACCTTCCTTAACTTCCCCAAGGTGTCATCAAGAGAGACCGCCTCCATGGCTCCATTGATTTCCTCTTCCGGGGCGAGAACGCCACATGCCCTGAGTTGCTCTTCTACCCGCTTCTCCCAGCCAACGACGTCGGTTATTGTACAACCTCCGCTATCGGAGAACCAAAACTTCCTACCTATGGTACAAGTTCTTCTGCCTATTGTACACGTGTGGGGTTTTTCCGAAGTGTCCAGACTATCGCGGCCCAACACCTTGATAGCCCTCTCTAAAAATCCCCTCGGTTTTCGCCTCCGAGGGTCTCGCGGTTACGTTCGTGGTTTGGTCGTACCGTCAGAAACTGAACGGAGTGACGCCTGTCTGAACCGTTTTCTAGCACCTTCATCTCCATTCGTGCCGTTGTGATGTACGGTTCTCCGAGTATCACCGGGTGCGAGGATGTCTCCTGCAGAAAGAAGTGTTGATCGATCTCAACATCACCGATTTTCACTCATACATTTGGGCAGGCTCCGTGTAGCTCCTCTGTGGCGTGCGTCGCCGCTCGTATTTTCCACCCGTGCTTGGTGTTGATTGGCCACTTGCCCTTCTTGTAAAAGTCCATGGACATCAGGTTGATTTCCGAACCATGGTCTACCAATGCCACCATCGGCTCCTGGACATCTCCGATCTTAACGGGGGTCTCCGTAGTGGCTTTGGCCCAATGTAGCCTCGAATAGTGGCTTTCCGCCAACTCGTCTTCCAGGGCCATGTCTTCTAGGTGCGTTGTTCGCACCTCCACCGGCTTCTCCGGCTCCAGCTCCGTCTAAAGCCTCTTCCGCTTCACCAAGTCTACGATGGAGTCGTGGAACTCCTTTTTAGCGATACCGAGCACTTCCCTCAGTGACAGCTCCATTTTGCTGTCAAGGATCCATTCCTCCAGGACCTTTCGTAGGTCCGTGTTTCTTTCGATCTATTTGCTCAAATGATAACTGACCTTCTTGGCCTTGTCCGGTGCACCGGATGCACTGGCGTCATTCTTCCTCTGCCCGAACCGGGTCTCATACCGTTTTGAGGGTCTATCCCCTCCGGCTTTTCCCGTACACTTCTCTTCCATCAGAACCTCGTATTTCTGGCACGCAGCTTCTACGAAGCCCGTCTTTTCTTCGACCGGGTCACTCCACCCGGTTACCTCCCAGACCCGCCTTTCTACGCGGTCCGCTTCCTCTTTCCTTAGTCGTACACCAGCAAGGCCTTCTAGCATCAACGGCCAGAACCCGGAGTCCTTCGTCTTCCGGACTTCGTCGCTCTCGACCCGGATTCCTGCCGACGCCGAGTAGTGGACAGTCTCCGCGTGGCGAGCCGCCGCTTCATTCCCCCTCGTCTAACGTTCAGTTCCAGGGCCCTCCTGGTTTTGCTAGCGTGCACACGCTCGTTCCACAGGTACACCACGATAGACCTTATCGCTTCGGCGAAATCCCCGCAGTCCTTCCGAGCGTGGCCGACCGCATCGCACCTCAAGCACTGATGCCCGGCCAGAGGCCTTCGGTCGCGGGCTTGTTCGCCGCTGTCCGTCCGTGCCTGTGCAATCTGGAGGTCCCTCACCATCCGAGTCAGCTCCTCTAGAGCCGCACCTCCGGACGGGCCCTTGACCACGCTGGTCGAAGTCGAGCCGGTCTCAAGACAATCTCGGGTCTCCTCCCTTCGCGCCGGTGGGGGTACCTCGAGCTTCCTTGCCAGAACAGAGCATGCCCCCGCCGAGCCTTTATCGACCAAATCTCTCCATTTGTCGAAACGGTCGTAGACTATCTTCACCACGGCCCAGTCGGCTGTCAGCCCATCGTCGGTCTCTAGCAGGAGGCCCATTTGCTCCCGGTCCCTCACGTCCACGGATTTAACGAACAATAGGACACGACTTGTGTCCAGTACGGTCTGGTCCAGCGCCGAAAGACGCGCGAAGCATTCTTCAAACTCCCGGTGGAGCACCGACGCGTTTCTCCCCTTTTCGGGGGTCTCCACCCATTCCATGAAGTCCCGCTTTGATAGCCGAAGCGCGTCATCAAGCCCGTATTTCTCAAGGAGCCAACCTTCAAACTCTTCCCAAGTCCGGCTCTCAGTCCGTACCTCGAGCACCTCCGCATGGATGCTCGGCATTGCCACCCGAGGGAATCTGGCCAATTGTCTGTCCTCCGGAATGTCCCTCATCACCATTTCGGCTCGATAGGCCTCCAAATAGCTCGTGACGTCCTTTCCACCGAACTGGCCTATCGTGCCGACGATCGCTTCAATGGCCCTATCGAGGGCGGTTGTGCCTTCGCGCACACTCACTATCCGATCCACAGCTGAAGCCATGGCTTCTACAAGCTCTAATCCCCTCATCTTTCTATCCCTCTGCCGCCTTTCACGTCGGGTTCACCAAATATGTCGCATTATTACGCGCGTGCATGTAGAACGAGGCGGGACCATGAGGTTCTTGGACCGAGGAACAAGAGAGCAAGAGGGGAGCAAGAAAGACAACAGTCGTGCTTCGCACACACACAAATACACACAAACTGCAACCGATTGAACAAGATGAATGTGTGTATGTATATATATATATATATATATATATATATATATATCTATATATATATATATATATATATATCAGATGAAAGGGGTTACAACCGGCGGGCCGGTGAGCGACAAGCTCTGACGCCTACACGCACACACTCACACAGATGCGAGATGGAGACTCTGCCGGAAGCACTCAGGCGTTCCGCGGAGCAGTGTCAGCGTCTCGAGAACTTGCACAACCCAAAATACAGAGAAAGACGGAGGAGAAGAGCTCGGTCCCAGTCTGACAGCACTTCGTCCTCGACAAAAGCGATCCCATTACGATTCCTCTCCCTCTCTTTTATAGCCTAAGGAGGGAGGCCGTCACAACCCATTACATCATCTTTACTCTCTGTCCTACAGCGATACGCCTCGATTTTCTACCTAACAAATGCGTGCTACCTAGGATATTCACATCTGCCGACTTGTACCTAAATATATATATTACAACAAAACTTGTGCCTACGTATAAAGGCCAGTTCACGCACATTATTCTCCAATTCCGCCTAGGGATGGTTTTCTCCACGACAACGGGTTCCTCCGGATGGGAAGAGAAGAGTCGAGTTGATGAGGAACTTGGCCTCGGCCAAAACCGAAATCGTGTAGACAACCAACTCGGAAGACTATACTTGTAAATAGTCTAAATATGCCCTTATGGGCTACACTTGTAAATAACCCAAAAGGTGTACTGGTATAAGTACTTAGGGCAATCTTAATGTTATAACGATGAGTTATTGTTAAAAGGTTACTTAGAACGTCGTTGCCTCTGTAACTGTGTAACAATAAGTGAGTGAGAGCGAGAGCGTGTGTAACTCTGTAGCCATTTGTTGATGAAGTAGAATCTCGAGGTCGTTGGCTCGGAGCTTCTAGTTGTACTCCTCCTTTTAGCATAGTGATTCTGTTTCTTGGGGTTTGTGGACCCCCATGGTTTTTCCTATTTCGGGTTTCCACGTTAAAATTGTGTGTTTCTTTCTCTTGTGCTATTTCTGTTCTTCGTACTCTGTTTGAGTGCATTCTACTTTACGTTCCCTGCACCCGAACATCCGAACGAGGAGCCGGTTGTGGCCGATCATGATTCTTGACAATATAAAGCACCCTCCTCATACTTCATATTAAGTTGGTTGTGACTCCTTGTAATGCTACATTTTTGTATTTCATATTCTCCTTGTGAATATACATCTTCTTCTTCTTGAGTATTCTATTTCCATTCTATCTAATCTACCTTGTGTTTTCTCTTCTCTCATCTCTTTTCTCTCACACAAACACACATAACACACATCTCTTCCGCTACACAAGAATCATGTTCGATTCTTTACACATACACACCCATGCAGAATGGAGTGGCAGAACAGATCAATCGAACAATCTAGGAGATGGCGACGACAATGCTCCAACAAGCTGGACTAAAGCTGGAGTTCTGGGCTGAAGCATTGCAAACGGCAGTATATTTGATCAATATGTTGCTGTCAAAAGCAATCAGGCTTGAAGTGCCACGTGCATTATGGTCAGACAAACAACTAACCTACAATAGGCTCCGTATATTCGGATGCGAATGCCTACGCGTTCATCCCTAGGGAGAAAAGGACCAAGATGGCACCCCATGCAACAAAGTGCATATTTCTCAGTTATGGAACCGATGGGGAATTCGGTTATAGGCTATGGGACCCAGAGAACTGGAAATTGATCCGGAGTAGTGACGTAGTCTTCAATGAAGACTCTATCTTCTCTCAGCGGAACCATCAGAAAATAGTGGGTAAAAAGGTATCCTTCGAAGGTGACATAGTTGTCGTAGAAGGACTGACCCACCAGGCCGACTCAAAGATTCGACAAACAACTGAACTCGAACAACCCGACAATATACCTGCCGACTCTGAATCGACAACATGTCCAGTAGTCGAACTCAAAGACAAAGTCAAACTCAACAAAGACAAAGTCAAATTGACGAGAGGCGGGAATGACAGATTCAAAAGAGTCAGAGTCCAACCGACCGAAACACCAGATATGGCTCAAATGAGACTCGAGTCAAACGAGTACCCAAGGGAGAACGACATTACACCGTCGAAATATCATCATGAGGACGGGTCATCCAATAAGACTCCTGACACAAATGGTTCAAGAAATACCAATCGACCAACAAAACCGATCGAAGGATCTGATCCACTCATCTCGCCACCCAGGAGGTCTGGACGAGCTCGAAGGTAGATAGAGTTCTATCAACCGGGCCTTGACTATGTCCATTCCACCGATGCAGGCGAACCCAACACATATGACAAAGTTATGGCCACACCGGATGCCGACACATGGCTACAAGAAATGAAATCCGAAATGAACTCAATTAACAGGAATCAGACATGGGAGCTGGCTGAACTACCAGCTGGAAGAAAGTCGCTACCTTGCAAATGGGTATTCCGATACAAATGTGGATTTGATTCTGAGAAACCCAACTACAAAGCTTGGCTCGTCGCAAAAGGATTCAAACAAGAATATGGGGTCGACTACGACGAGATATTCTCACCAGTAGTCATTGCTCAAGATGACCACCCTTCGACTCCTCCTAGGAGTCGTAGCGATAGAACACCTAGAGCTCAAGCAGATGGACGTAAAGACGACATTCCTACATGGAGATCTAGAAGAAGACATCTACATGTCAACCGGCAGACTTCACGGCGACGAGGGAGGAATGTCACCTCGTATGTTGACTGAAGAAAAGTCTTTATGGCTTGAAATAGGTGTCGACGATGTGGTACCAGAAGTTTGACTCCTACATCAGGTAGCTTGGATACTGCCGATCAAACTCCGACCCATGCATGTACATTTGGCAATTGGCCGACGAGTCTAGGATTTACCTGATCCTATATGTCAACGACATGTTGATTGTAGGTAGCAATAAAAAAGAAATAAGGAAGCTAAAGCGGAACCTTCACCACAAGTTCGCAATGAAGGAACTCAAACAAGCCCATCACATACGGGGCATGAGGATCGAGCGAAATCAAACAACAAAGTTTCTCCGACTCTCCTAGTCTGACTACATCTGAAAGGTGCTGAAACGCTTTAACATGGAGAATGCGATGCCAACACCAACACCGCTTCCGACATCGATCCGACTATCGAACAAAGACTCCCCTTCAACGGACAAGGAGAGAGAGCTTAATGGGAAGATGCCCTATGCATCGTCCGTAGGAAGTATCATGTACGCAATGGTGGCGACCCGACCCGACCTAGCCTATGTCGTAGGGGTGGTTAGCCGGTACATGTCAATCCTAGGACGGAAGCATTGGGAGGCTGTCAAGCACATCCTTAGGTATCTAAAAGGAACCATTGATGGACAACTAACTTTGAGTTTCACAACCTTAATGGAAGTCGAAGGCTACAGTGACTACGATTATGCCGGAAATACGGACAATCGAAAGTTGACATTAGGCTACATCTTCACCTATGGTGGCGGTGCGATGTCATGGAGGTCGAAACTTCAAGATTGCACGGCTCTGTCGACCACAGAGGCTGAGTACATAGCACCATCATAGGCAGCGAAGGAAGTGATTTGGCTGCACTGTTTGTCTGCCAACATCTCAGCTACCAGCCGAATCGACCGACCAACGTCGACCATCTATTGCGACTCACAGAGCGCAATTCATGTCATCAACAATCCTATCTATCACACAAATACAAAGTATATTGAGGTGTGTTATCATCACATCTAAGAGCTTATTACTAAAAAAAAACTCGAAGTCCGGAAGATCGACACCGAGGTGAACATCGTCGATTACTTGACAAAGCCACTCCCAGTTCAACTCTTCGGAGCATTGAGGAAAAAGATGGGACTACGACAAGAGACTGAGCAGAAGGAAGCTGAGCAAGGAGCAAAAGGTATGTCGGAGATACAACAAAATTTGGACAAGATTCGAACAAGTCGATCCGGATGACTAGCCAAATCAAGCTATATACCGACTATATCTCTACCGACCTAGCTACATGCCGAACAACTTGTAATCATAACTCTAGATTAAAAGTGTAACCTAGGTTCACAGGGGAGATAACCCCATAAAATTGTAATAAGAAAGAGTAGTCCTTTTACAGGGAAGTTTGTTAGCATAAAAGGATGACTCCTCCCAATTTGTATCTTAGTGTGAACACGTCCAAATAGTTAGGGCTAAGTATATAAGTAATAACTGAACGTTGTAATGTACAAAGAGAGAGCTTCTTGATCATTCTTGTATTATGAGTCTCTAAGAGAGAGAGATAGAACGAATGCAATAAGAGAGCTTCCATTAAAGCTTAAACTATGTCTATCTTCTGTTGTATCTTCTTGCCTCCATTCTGTGTGTAGTTTGCCGAACACATACGACGGATCCTCACACATACGTTTCCACACAAATTCAACAACACAAGGCATGTTGTTGATTATTCGATATTGTTGTTGTCTTGTTCTCTATGGGCAAGGAAACGGCTCCTACTAAGCCAACATCTTCCACATTGGAAAGAGATTATAGAGGATCATTACTAACTTGGCATACATTTGCATCATATTGTGATCATGATTCACCTAATCCTTGCAAGGAAGCACTATGATCTATACTTGCATAGGTATGCATAGGCCCCACTATTTTATTTGCTAATGAATGTTTTTTGCCTCTTGGTCTCCACCTCTCATCCTTGGAGGATTGAACATTTTCTCCATGTTTAGTTCCTACAACCAACTAAGATGGTTGGCCCTTATCCAAGTCAACATGTTGAACACTTATATGAACAATAGATGTATCATTTTGAGGCCAAAACCCCATGTCTTTTTTGTGCAATCTTTCAAGACATGGCCTTTCTACTTGCAATAAAAACATTGACCATGCATATCGACATATTGGTGGGTCTATCCACTCAAGTGGAGCCCATGACATGGAGTCGGTTGACAGCTGGCTACCGACTAAGTGTTGAATCAGCTTTGCCTCAACTCATGGCCAAAAAGTGGAAATAGTTACAATTATTTTTAACTAGGGAGTGTGAGAACGTTGTGAAGCTTTTGCAGAACAAAGAAACAAGGTGTAAGAGCTCAACTAAGGGGCGATCGAGAGCGAGAACTTGTTGCAGATGAGAAGACCGAGATCTAGCAAGGTGTTGTCCGAACTACCAAAGAGTCGACAACAACTTTTCTGTCTATTTGTAACAGGTTCATTTGTTGTATGGTTTTTGTTCTTGTTTCTTTGTTGCTCATTCCATCCGGTAGGGTGAATATTGTTACCAAGGTTGTAGCCTTGAAATATATGTGTATTCCTCTAGTGTAAGCTCTAGAGTCTATCAACACATTGTATACTTAGAAAATAGTGAATATGTTTTGGAACCTAAGGTTCCCATAGTTTTTCCCATTTTGGGGGGAATTTCCACGTTAAAAATATGGTGTACTTTCATCTTGTCTTGTGGTTTCATTCATTGTTAATTGTGTTGGAAGTCTAAATCATCCTGATTCAGATCCATATTCCTAACAAGTGGTATCAGATTCGAGGTTTATACCCTCCGCAAAACTTGGAATATGGATGAATCACTTGGCGGGATGATTAAGTTGACCGAATCCAACTACCCCATATGGAAGTCCAAAATGAGGGACATGCTAGTATGCAAAGACTTGTGGTTGCCCGTACTACATGGTACGAGCAAACCCGAGAACATAGATGCATTAACATGGGAAGCAATGCATCTAAACACAACAGCATACATACGTTGTTTTATAGACATGAGTCTATATAACAATTTCAGTGATGAAACCAAAGCAAACGAGTTATGAAAGAAAATCGAAAGAATGTTTTAGACCAAAAATTCCTTAAATAGAGTCTTTGTGTTTAGAAAACTTGTAAGACTTAGATATGAAGATTGCTCTAGTATGGCAGAGCATCTAAATACGTTTCAAGGACTAATAAGTCAAACTGTCTCTTTACATATACCTCCAACAAATGAGGTGTTGACCTTGTTATTGTTAGGCGCTCTCCCAGATAGTTGGGAAACCCTTGTTGTGACACTTGGGATTGCAACACAACCAAAAGAGCTGACATTGGACATGCTTAAGTCGAGTCTTCTACATGAAGAAGCACGATGAAAGGAGCATGACTCCAACTTTGACCATAAAGCCTTCATCATAGAAAACAACTCCTCTAGAGGAAGAAGCCATGCTAGGGTGCACAAAATCATAGAAATAACTCTAAGAGGAGTATTTCAAGGCTACAACCTTGGTAACAATATTGTTACCAAGGTTGTAGCCTTGAAATCTAGAAGTAGAAAAAACTTCAAGAAGGACTTTTCATATCATTATTGTGGTGGTTCAAACCATTATGAGAGAGACTGTTGGAATAAAAAGAAATACCAAAAGAAAAGAACCACCGACAATAAGAACTGTAATGACCTAGCTACAACCACTTGTGATGGCGACATTGTCATTATTTGTGATGATGCTTGTGTTAGCTTAGCATGCCAACGGACAGATTGGATTATCGACTCGGGAGCCTTGTATCACATTACTCCATATCGAGAGATGTTCTTGTCATATGTCGGTGGTGACTTTGGTAAAGTCAAAATGGCTAACCACGACATGACATAGGTTGTTGGCATAGGAAATATAATTATGACCACGGACACGGTTGCAAACTAGTGTTAAACAATGTTAGGCATGTACCGGACATTCGGTTGAATATTATTTCGGCCGGTAAGCTTGATGATGAGGGTTACACAAATTCCTTTGGTGAAGGAAAATGGAAGCTCACCAAAAGCTCGCTAGTATTAGCAAGATGTCTAAAATAGAATTCCCTCTATGTAATGCATGATATGGTGTCCAATGGAGAGGTGAATTTCGCCGATAGGGATGTCCCCATTGAGTTGTGGCATAAGAGACTTGGGCACATGAGTCAAAAAGGATTCGAGGTGCTAGCTAGGAAGAACATCCTACCGGAGATAAGAGATATGCACTTGGAGACTTGTGTTCATTGCTTGGCTGGTAGATAACACAGAGTCGCCTTTCAGCATTTGCCCCCTAAAAGAAATGTTACACTCTCACTCTCTCACTCAGGGTTACAGAGGCAACTACCTCGTTCTAACTTTACAATAATGACCAACAACATTTACTAAAGTTTGACCTAGTTGCTTATAAACAAAAGCAACTTTGTGGCTATTTACAAATATAGCCCCCCAAAGGGCATTTTAGACTATTTATGATTATAGTCTTCCGAAACGATTTCGATTTTCGATTTCAGCCTCGGTCGATACTCACCAACACGGTACTTCTCTTCCCATCCTGAGGGACATGTTTCCCAACAAGAAAATCTCAGCCACTAGAATTGGTGCACACTGACTTGTGTTATATGAAAGATAAGACTCTAGGAGGAGCATTGTATTTTGCCACATTTATTGATGACTTCTCAAGGAAGTTGTGGTGCTTTGCATTGAAGACTAAAGATCAAGTATTTGAGATCTTTAAAAACTTCCATGTAAGTGTGGAAAGGGAAATAGGGAGAAAACTTAAATGTACCGGTGCGGATAACGAGGGTGAGTATTGAGGACAATTTGAACAATATTGTTGTGAGCATGGGATTAGGCTTGAGAGGAGTGTTCCCAAAAAACCTTAGCATAATGGTGTGGCTGAGAGGATGAATAGGACAATTTGTGAGCGGATAAGATGTATGCTATCCCACTCAAAATTGCTTAAATCTTTTTGGGGTGCAGCAATGAGGAAATTTGTCCCCATCAATCCCTTTGGATGGTGATGTACCTAAGAGGGTGTGGACAGGTAAGGAGGTGTCATACAAACACTTAAGAGTGTTTGGTTGCAAGGCTTAATATCCACATCCCAAAAGATGAAAGATCCAAGCTTGGTGAAAAATGCAAACCATGCATATTTTTAGGATACAACCATGAGGAATTCGTTTATAGACTTTATGACCTAGTAGAGAAGAAGGTCATTAGAAGTAAGGATGTGGTATTCCTTGAGGATCAGACCTTGCAAGATCCAAAGCCGAAGGAGATGCCAAAGTTCACCCCTGAATCTATGGTCACCAACAATCCAACTCTTGCCCAAGTCACTCAAGGTCACGGGGGAGACGTATCATGATACGGCAAATGATGCTCCCGATGAGGATGGTGAACAAGATCATGATCATCAGACCCTAGGTGTCCAGATTGATGATGATTCAGCAGCTCTACTTGAAGTGGAAGGGGTGAGAAGGTCTATAAGACAAAGACGACCTTCAACTAGATACAATCCACATGAGTATGTGTTGCTTACAGACGGAGAAGAGCCACAAAGCTTTCGAGAAGCTATGGCGCATGATCATAAGCAGAAATGGCTTGAGGTCATGAATGATGTGATGAGGTGTTTGCAAGACACTCATACTTATGATCTGGTAAAGTTGCCTAATGGAAAGAGAGCGTTGAAAAACAAATGGGCTTTCAAGCTCAAAGTTGATGAACATTGCTCACAACCAAGATACAAGGCAAGATTGGTTGTGAAGGGGTTCAACCAGAAAAAGGGTGTTGATTTCGAGGATATTTTCTCACCAGTAGTAAAGATGTCCTCTATTAGAGTTGTACACGGGATCGCAACTAGTCTTGATCTAGAAATCGAACAACTCGATGTGAAAACTGCCTTCTTTCACGGTGAGTTGGAAGAGGAAATCTACATGGAGCAACCCGAGGGATTTGGAGTCAAATACAGATCATGGTGTGTTTGTTAAGAAATTCTCAGATAATGACTTTGTTATTTTGCTTCTATATGTAGATGATATGGTGATTGTTGGTCGAGACACCAACAAGATTGAGACGCTGAAAAGAGAGCTCAGTCAATCTTTTGCTATGAAAGACTTGGGACTAGCCAAGCAAATCCTTGGGATGAAGATAACCAGGGATAGAGTGAGCAAAAGGTTGTGGATGTCGAATAATATATTGAGAAAGTTCTTGAGAGATTCAACATGGTCAAGTGTAAGCCAGTTAACACTCCACTCGCAGGCCACTTTAGACTTAGTTCAGCTCAATGCCCTACGAGTAAGGAAGAGCAAGAATGAATGAAACAAATACCATATGCATCTGCAGTCGGCAGTTTAATGTATGCTATGGTATGCACGAGGCCGGACATTGCTCATGCAGTTGGTGTAGAGAGCCGTTTTCTCTTGAACCCAAGCAAAGATCATTGGGAAGCAATGAAATGGATTCTGAGATATATGAGAGGTACCACTAGAGTCTACCTAAATTTTGGTGAAAACCAAATTGTGTTATATGGGTATATAGATGCAGATACGGCTGGTGATATAGACTCCAGAAAATCTACATCAGGGTACTTAATGTCCTTTGGAGGGGGAGCGGTCTCTTGGCAATCAAGACTGCAAAAATGTGTGGCATTATCTACAACGGAGGCTGAATATATTGCTGCCATAGAAGCTAGTACGGAATTCCTATGGCTGAAGAAATTCCTACAAGAGTTGGGGTTGATGCAAGAAAAGTACATTTTGTATTGTGATAGCCAAAGTGCCATACATTTATTTAAGCAAGAATTCTTTCTTTCATTCTAAGTCAAAACATGTAGATGTTAGATACCATTGGATTAGAGATGTGCTTGAAGAAAAGCATATGCACATTGAAAAGATTCACACCAATGAGATTGGCTCCAACATGATGACAAAATGTTTGTCAAGGGAGAAGCTCAAAGTTTGCGAACAAAAGGCAAACCTAGTTGCACCCCCCACTTGAGATGGAGGGGCAGAATTGTTGGGTCTATCCACTCAAGTGGAGCCCACAACATGGAGCCGGCTGACAACCGGTTACCAACTAAGTGTTGAATCAACTCAGCCTCGACTCAGGGCTAAAAAGTGGAAATAGTTATAATTATTTTTAACTATATATATTGTTTTTGGTGTGTCTTTTTTGTGTGTGTGAGTGTGTATGCAAGAACAAAAGAGACGTTACTCTACAAGGCTGATAAAAAGGTGCAAAAATAGCGAGACAGAAAAACAGAGAGATAAGACAAAAATAGCGCATAATAAAACAGAGAGAGCAACACTGAAAAACAAAACACAAAGAGAGAGAAAACGGATCTGAGAAAGGAAGAAGAGGTGTGAGGGAGTGTGAGAATGTTGTGAAGCTTCTGCAAAACAAAGAAACAAGGTGTAAGAGCTCAACTAAGGGGCGATCGAGAACGAGAACTTGTTGTAGACGAGAAGACCGAGATCTAGCAAGGTGTTGTCCGGACTACCAAAGAGTCGACAACAACTTTTCTGTCTATTTGTAATAGGTTCATTTGTTGTATGGTTTTTGTTCTTGTTTCTTTGTTGCTCATTCCATCTGGTAGGGTGAATATTGTAACCAAGGTTGTAGCCTTGAAATATATGTGTATTCCTCTAGTGTAAGCTCTAGAGTCTTACAACACCTTGTATACTCAGAAAATAGTGAATATGTTTTGGAACCTAAGGTTCCCGTGGTTTTTCCCAAATTTTTGGGTTTTCCATGTTAAAAATCTTGTGTACTTTCATTTTGTCTTGTGGTTTCATTTGTTGTTAATTGTGTTGGAAGTCTAAATCATCATTATTCAGATTCGTATTCCTAACACATATTCCAACTTTTGCATGAACATAGTGTTCCCAGATATTGATGGTAGGTAAGTTTTTCATGGAGGGAACTAAGATGCAAATAGAAAGGAACCCTATAATCTTCGCATTAGATGCCTCCACACAAGAGGGTAGAACTGTATCGATTCTTGTTGCAATTGATGGAAATACAACCATGTATTCCTTAGGGATCCTCGAAAAAACAACTAATATAGGGGTCAATCGATGCATGGAATTTATAATTTTAACGGGATCAAAGCATGGTTTCCACGGCAAAAAAAAGTTGTCGCATTCCTATATGTCAATCATGTTCTCATTCAACATCACCTCTATGGATTCAACTATATCCGATTCTAGGTGATAAAAACCAGATCCCATATATTATACATTGATAATTTTACCTATGCGATGTGAAAGGTTGCTTGTAGTAGGTTGCGTAAATCGCCTATGTTTGGCCACATTCCTATAACCCGACAAACAATGGATGGAATATGCATGGAGACAACTTACCTGTTCTTGCAATAGTGCTTCTTCATCAGGTGTGAAAACGATAGTGATAGCAGACCATTCATGAATTGTTGGGGCCCTTGACGGGAGGCATTGGCCATCGTGCAATCGTCTGTTTCTTGCAAGCTCTTTTTGTTAACCCATCTATGTGATTTTTTCCCATTTTCTTATCTCAACATTTCCTTCAATTAAGTGGTTAAAGTGCATTCTTATGCATTTAATTGTGTGCTAATAACCAAACCTCTTTGTTAAGACTTTTAAGTGTTTTGAGACATTAAGAGAATTTGTTACCGAGGGGACCCCTAGATCAATCGGAGATTGACATCCACTTCTGTTTGCCTCAACTGTCAGAGAGTCTGTGCATGCCCCATCCTGCAATGATCTAATGTGAAGTAAACTTGTAAGTATTGCCTTGACCCTAGAACACTTGGCAATGTAACATTTTTTATTCAAATCAAGTCGATGCAATAGACACATTTATTGCAATTGAAAGTTCAACATTATTTGCCCAAATGAGATTTGGATCTATAATCCAATTTGGTTATTAAATTTGGTTTATTCTCTTAAAGTCTCTAAAGACACAAACATTCAAACAATCAAAATTGTTTTGATTAGGAAAGTCAATATCGATTGTAGAAACTCTTACAAATAGGGATTTCAATCAATGTAAATTTTGAATATATTGGAGTCTTCGTGAATGTATAGTAAGCCTATTCATAGGGAAAAAGGAAATATCCTTGGAGTTTTTTTCTTGAGATGAAGCATTTTGGGTTTGATTTTATTATTTTCTCCTTGTTACTCAACCTTGTCACAATATTGGTTGCCATAGTGTAGCGGACGCAATGTCCCACAACTAAAGGTGGAACTTGATAAGTAGGGGCTATCAGGGTGTGGTAGGTCTCCTTCTCCATTTTCGGAATTCAAAATTCTAGCATTGGTGGTGCTTGATGAGAAGAATCATAAGGAGCTCAGATGTAGGAATCACAAGGTTTTGTGGGAAATGCAATGTTATGGGCTACCGAAGAGCCAAAAAAAGATATTTCATACATTATTTACAATAATGAGCCACTTGAATGCATGGAAAGCTTCAAATATCTTGGCCTTGAAGTTCCTTTAAATCATAGTTGGAATCAATATGCTATGCTTAGAGGCGGGAAAGAGAGCATATTATGGATTTGAGAACACATGCAATCATGGAGATACTAAGTGTTGGGTCCTTGAGAAATATCTTTTCAACACTTTGGTGACATTGATGCTTCTCTATGGGGTGGTATCATCTCTAAATCTACTTGAAAAGAATTTGAAATGTCCAAAAACATTTTCTTACAAAGTAACTTCTACAAGTTAAGAAATAAATGTCATACACCCTCCTACTTGAGACTAGATCACTTCCCATTGAGATCATGGCCATGGAAAGGGTTGTCAAATACATGCTTAAGGTTCAAAAGAGTTCCTCGCATCGATTTCTTACAATCACATAAAAGCAAAATTTTGTATTCCGGTTGGATGCAAGATATGAAAAAATGGTTTGGTAGGGGGGATGCAATATACTTGCTTCATGATGCATCACTAGATTCCTTTGTAAATGAGGTTTTTTTTGCAATGCCAATGTATCATGACATGGGATAAATGTGGAGGTTCACACCTCACACATTATACTACACATATTGCACCTAACTACAAAATCATATTCTTCATTGAACAGGGAAACCATACACATCGATACATGTTAAAGCTCATCCCATGGTCTGCCATCTGAACTATTGCTTCCATACGACTTAACTCACATGCATTGCGATGCAAGATGGGGCGTTGGGACACAACTTATGAGAATGGCCAACTATGAATACTTTGTCTTAAACAAGTTTGAGAGTTTGAGAATCACACTTTGATACAATGCTCTGCCTTTGACCATGCTTTCCACACATCTTCGACCAAACCCAATCCTAGCATGAATTTCTCTCACAACCACAATGTGCACTCTCAATTGCAACATTCATCGGTAAAGTTCTTGAACATCGACAATCGCTACTCACTTTCACATGTATTACGTGAAATGTAGTATTTTTGGTCTCATAGGTCATATTTGACCTCTGAAGATGTTAATAGAATCTCTCTCTCTCTCTCTCTCTCTCTCTCTCTCTCTCTCTCTCCATAATCATTCTCATGTGTTAGGGTTGTAGCCAAGGACAAGTGTTAGAGTGAAGAAGAGAATGAGACGAAGAAAATAAGAGATAAATACAAGGAAATTGACAAATTATGTATTAACAATAAGAACAAGGGTTACGAGAATATGCCGAAGATGGGCATTGAACCGGAATGGTTCATCAATACTCGGATGTACATGGTTATGGACACATGCATGCTCGCCACCTTGTAGGTATGCACGATTGATCGCCACTTGGCATTCATGTAAGCATGACACTTGGTGATCATGTGTTAGCCCATGTGGGGTGGTGACATTTCATAATATTGCATATGTATTCTAGTGATCTAATGAAAGTTATAAAAAGTAATAATATAATCTATCCTAGTGGTTGAGGTTATACCTCTTCTTTGAAGAGGTCATGATTTCAAATCTCTATTACAAGTTTGGAGTTTTGGTATATGTTCCTCATTATTCCCTTCCTTTGACCACAAGTTCCACGAGTCACAATGCACAAACTAGGACCTGGCTTATTTGGATATCAATGATGAAATTCAAATACAAGTTCTTTGGTATTGTTGAGATTTTTAGTCAGCTCCCATGTTCAATCCACATGTGTATGACCCAACCAATAAACAAAATAATACAACTTTTTGTGTACAACATTGGAGTCCAAAATGGTTTTCACTTCATATTCTAGACCTTCGTCAAGCTCAATAGGAGGTGGGG
The DNA here is from genome assembly GCF_043228905.1 of Azolla caroliniana. Classification (NCBI taxonomy): domain Eukaryota; kingdom Viridiplantae; phylum Streptophyta; class Polypodiopsida; order Salviniales; family Salviniaceae; genus Azolla; species Azolla caroliniana. The sequence goes on from NW_028230455.1 coordinate 11,579,012, forward strand.
GGGGAACACCACGATCTGGAATAGAGTTTGAAACATAAGGTTCCAAGAGTGATACATTGAACATTGGATGAAACGCATATCATGAGGGAGATCGAGATGAAAAGCAATGTCATCGATATGTTTAGTGATTACATGTGGACCAAGACGTTGATAATCCAACTTGTCACAAGGCTTGGTGGTCTTTACATTACGTTGTCACAGAGTTTCACTCATTGAGTGTTTGCACTCGTCGAGCTTTAGGTTGTCTAGCCTTCGCTTGTCGACCTTTGCCTTGATGACCTTTTTATCATCAAGCCTTTGTCTTAACGAGCTCCCTCTTGTTAAACCAAGAGCTTGAGTGAAGGTTCAATGTGGAAACACAAAGCGAGCATCAATCGTACAGAAAGTGATAGAACGAAGGATCAAGGCAAACATTCACGATGAGGTGAAACAAAAGTTTGACAATTGATTTTTTATAAGGTTCACGACAAGATTACAATGAGCGGCTCCAAGCAATCGCAAGCTCATTACCGAGTAAGGGAATCAATGAGAGGTTTTATAGAAGGAGGGGGGAGAAGATGTCGTTGAGCACCGATCACCACAAATGCGAGCTCACAAACATCGCACGATGAAAACCGACGAGTTGTTTACATAGGAACGGCGAGTGCCAAATGCCACGAGCTCAACAACACAAACTCACAAACTCACGAGCACTCGAGCGCGCAAACGGCAAGCATAACACATTCATGAACACGCCCACTCGACCACAAGCCACAAACGGGGGCGGCTTCATGAGCACACGATCCACGCAACATGACCACCATGCAAACACCACAAATGAGTTGGGCACACGAGCACACCAACACCAACATCACACAATCCGGAGACAACAAATCATGAGCACATGGACACGAACACACCAACACCAACACCAACATGATGAGCAACAATCACACAAACGATGACGAAGACACAAACCACAACCACCACGATCTACGACCTCGATGGCCATAAATACACGTACATACCATTGGCACAAACATGAGCATACGAACTTGCAACTCCACCCCACAAACCACGAACGGCGAGCACAAATCGCGACTCCACCCGAAGAGATGATGGAATGGGTGAGAAAACAAGAAACCAAAACCCCCAAACCCAAAAAATGAAGAGAACCCCAAAAGAGGCCTCCCCCCCCGGGGGGGGGGGGGGGGGGGGGGGGGGGGGATAAAACCTCCTTAATTCACGCTACACAATCAAAGATTCGTACAGTACACATTCAATATTGAGTGAATGACCGTAACCACTAGACCATTCACTCCTTATATTTTTACTTTTATAACTAAAAGTATGTAATATATCTCCTTTTATCCCCCTTTTTTCTCACCCCTCTTATTTTAACATGTGTTGCAACTTCCCATGCCTTCCTATCTCCTATCTCTACCTTTATGTTTCGCGCCTTCACTTCATCCTTTTACTCTTGTTCATGTGCATTTCTTACACTCAGCATTCCACATCACGACAATGTCGTAAGAGCCATACACCATCTCCAACTCAAAATTTGGGTCTTTCTCATGATGAGTCATGTCGATGACGATCGATAATTTTCTTATAGGTGGCTCGAACATTATGTAAATGGTGAGAAAGAGCAACATGAATTTCCCAGAGACGACATAACAATCCTCTACATCAAAATTTCTCGAGATTTCTAGATGGTCAAGCATTGTCCAATAGGGATGGACACATGTGTTGGCAATAAAAAGAGTAAATTTGGTAGAAGAATGAACTGAATTATTGTAAGCAACCTCCATGGGATGCAAATAGTGAACCCATCATTACACTTCGCAAACGAAGGTCCTTGCATTCTTCACATATTCAGTGGCGTTTGGTACGAATTTTCTTTTGGATCAGATTGAGTCAGTACCTGCGGGAAAAAAGTATTGGGAGGAAGGTAATGTGTCATCTTCTCATATGTTGAAGTTCTGGAAACAATTTTGGTCACTTAAGCGTATGAATAAGGTACTACATTTTCAATGGTTGATGATTCATTATGCCTTGCCAGTAGGAGTTTTATTGAGGGGAACAATGCCTGATAGATCATGTGGTATGTGTGGGTTTGCATTTGAGACATTGCATCATGTTTTTTGGGAATGTGTTGTGGCCATAAGTTTTTGGTTTCGAATTCTTAGGTTATTAGGTTGTAAGTATAGGTCGGCCATTTTCATGTGGGGTGCAGTATTTTGGGGAACTTTGGATCAACAAAAGGCATTTTATCAGTATTCCAATTCTTCATTGACTTTACATGTGAAAAGTCTTCAAGTGTACTCTGGTTCAACCTCCTTGCCAGGAATCAAGTTCTTCTCGCAGTGTTATGTTTGGCAGATTGTTCCCTCTTTGGCCTTATGGGTTCTGTGGAAAGCGAGGTGTTCCAAACTATACAATGTTGAACAAATTCATGTTGTGGATTAGGTTAAGACCTTTTGGGAATTATTGCTACATACAGTAAAAAGTGAGTATGATAGTTATAAGGGTTATGGAAATACAACTAACTGGAAAAGAAGAAGAATTTGTAGAGTTTGGGCCTCTATTCCGATTATGTTGGATGCAAGTGATGATGTTAAGAGGAATTACATTCCACCTCGTTGGTTGTTCATAATGCAGACAACATGACTCAAGATGGAGAAGGTGGTTGAGGCATAGTTGATTTGTTCCATTCGTGGAAGTAGATTGTTGGATTTAACGAGATGGTTGGTCAAGGATTTTGGTGACGAAGATGGTGTCGGGGGTTACATAATAATTTAAGAGGGGATGCGGATAGTATATTCATTTTGTTTTTTGTATGTACATGCCTTTGGTGTTAATCGGCAAGAGGGTGGATGTGGGAAAAAGAAGCTTTTCTATTTTTAATGATTCAAGATGATGTCGTGGGTTGTAGCATATTTTCAAGAGAGAATGACGACATTATACTCATGTTGTTTGTATATACATGCCTTTGGCGTTAATTGGCAAGAGGGTGAGTGTGGGAAAAATAAGCGTTTTTTTTTTTAAATGATTGAAGATGGTGTCGGGGGTTGAACCATATTTTCAGGACAAAATGACGACATTATACTCATGTTGCTTGTTTGTATGTACAGGTGTTTGGTGTTAATCAGCGAGAGGGTGAATGTGGAAAAAGAAGCAGATCATCTGTATCTTGATAAGGATGAGTGATTAGATGGTGTCGGGGGCTGAACAAATGTATATGATCATATAAATAAGATTTTGTATTTATTTTGCTTGTCTAACATTTTGGGATCTTAGTCTTTACTTGAAATTTATGTCCCTTGACCAAAAGGAAAATTGCATGTCTCACTTTATTCCCTATACTAATACCTCCAATAAAAAAGTCCAAAATTTAGCACATGTTTTAGCAAATGGGAGAATCTTTCCCGGAAAGATTGTATATTGTATGATGTGAGGGTTGAAAGAATTCATATATTTCTAGAATTACCTTAGTAAGACACAATATATTGTATTATAATAATGATATTCGAAGAGTTTTTTGTACAACACTACAAATGATGGTACAAGAATTTGGGTGAGTTGATGCAATATATTTTTGCATTTTGCCTTGTAAGTAATCCTTCTTTCGAAATGAACATTATTCATAATAAAAAATTATAAAATGAATTTATTTGAAGATTGAAAAATGGGAAACACAAGAACAAAAAAATAAAGCCATTGCCAATGACTACGTCAACTTTCAAGGTTAATGTATAAGAAAAAATATTCATATCAACTTAAAATGGAGAAATGAACAATGTTAAAAACATTGGCAAAATGACGATATAAACAATTTAGAAACACGATATTATTGGACATGTGCAATAATGGTACATGCCCTAAGAGAGTCTCTCTTCTTCTTCTTCTTCTTTCCAAAAAGATGCTACTTTCCCATTCGTTAGGAGAGATTATTACATAAAGACTATACAAGGTGGCTTACACAAGGAGTGTCTCTTAATTTGCAGATCAATAGTATGAAATACAACTCTAAACATCTTTGAAGGTATAAGTCCATGACATGATATATTTGTACAAATCCCTCTTAAAATATGCACTAGAAGTATAAACAAATCCCCTACTATTAATTAAGTCATTATATTGTGATGCTCCTTAGGTTTTGTCTTTGTATGACATAACTAATGTATACTTTGCATGTGAGCTACACTCCTTTATACCCACTGACATGTACAACTAATGTGATAGGATGTGGATTTGTCCAATGGTGCATCTGAAATCCATATGATTGATAAATATTCCATATATATAGGGTATAATATATAAATTCATCCTTTGAGGCATGGAGAAGTTTGTTATTGGAAGACAAGCGACACTTGTTCCTAACTCATGTGGAGCTTTGATCCATCTCCACCGGTCTTGAGTTGAATGAGATCTAGTTGGATGACTTTGTTGATCACTAATGCAAACATGAACTACCCAAAAATGATGTGGTGGTCAACTCTATGGTGACGCAATAAAACCAAAACTACAATGCCATTCCTTCAAAATTACCAACATGTAGTATGCATCGCCCTTGGTCATTCCTTCTTCCATGGTGTGGTGAAGTTTTAGGGTTTCCATCTTAGATACCAATTTAGGGCGTCCTTCATTCTTATTTCTTGAGGTGTGAGAGTTTGAGAATTGGGTTGGTGTGACAATTTAGGGTTGGTTATTTTTCTTCTCTCTTTAGTTGGTGGTGGTATTTAGGTTTTTGGTTCTTCGTCTTATTTATGGTGGAGATTTTAGGATTTTGTTTTTCTTCAATTTTCCTTTTAAGTGAGAGAGATCGGTGAATAGAATATCAAATGAAACAAAAAGAAGAGTATATAGGAGATCTATATCAGCAAAATGTGGCATAGTTGTTAATCATGAGGTTCTCACACCGAAACTAGAGGATTTTGCCCCTCCTACTATGACACTCTCTACCATATTTGTTGTAGTCTTTTCCACCTAGTGTAAAAGGGTTTTTGTAATTTGAAACTACTTAGAATTGTCCTTAAACTAGAACTTATTATTATTGGGTTGAAATTACAACCTCCATTATTTGAATCTACACATCCTTTATTAGTTTGAATTTGGTGTGTTTAATAGTTTATCTTAATAGCTTTTCAGCAACATTCTAAACATCTAGGTTAATTGTGGAAAAATGATAAAGGTTTTGCATGAGAAGTTCACGTGAAGGGATTTTGTGAAAGCATTATTTGAAGGGGACACACAAAGAGATATTTTGAACATTTCTCATGATCCCTTTTCCCATAGCGATCTCACAAGTGTTTCACTTGAAACCATTGCATAAAAGCTTTTCCATAGGGTTCACCCAAGGCCATTATGCAAAAGCTTTTCTTGAGTGTTTCACTCAAGGCGATTACACAAAAGCTTTTCCCTAAGGTCATTGTGGTAACGTTTTTCTTGAATGTTTCCCTAAAATGAATACATGAAGCCAACACATGCAAAGCCAACATGTGGAAGTAATACGAGAAGGCATCTCTCGAAGGTTTTTCTCAGATGTCTCCCCCGAAAGGAATACTCAAAGCCACCACATGAAAGTAGTACGTGAAGCAACTCGCAAAGGTTGTTCTCGAACATTTAACTCCCCGAAAGACATAAGTAACGTCAACATCCAATGGTATATACACGAAGGAGATCCACGGGACAAATACCAAGAAACATTTAACGCCCAAAAAAATCTCGAGGGCATCATCTCATTGAAGCTCTCCATCTTTTGGTGGAACAGGTCCTGAGAGAGGGTCTCGCGTGCACTTCACAAGCATGAGCATGGTTGGGTGACAATGGAGACAACGAGTCTAAAAGAAATAAGGCGAAAGGCAGCAACACGAGACGAGCGCATGGGGTACCATGACAGACACCCAGGTAGGCGACATGAGCACAAGAACAATAGGACAAACACCCAGGCAGATGACCTGAGCACAAGAACAACATGAGGGTAGACACTCATGCAAGTGACCTGGCCACAGCAGGGCAAACACTCATGCAAGTGACCTGGTCACAAGAACAATAGGATAGACACCTAGGCAAGTGACTTGAGCACAATAACAACATGAGGGTAGCCACTCATGCAAGTGACTTGGCCACAACAGGGCAAACACTCATGCAAGTGACCTAGCCACAAGAACAACCTGAGGGTAGACACTCATGCAAGTGACTTGGCCACAAGAACAACAGGGCATACACCCAGGCAAAGTGACCTGACCACAAGAACAACAGGACAAACACCAAGGCAGGTGACTTGGCCATAAGAACAACAAGATAGACACCCCAGGCAGGTGACCAAAGTAGCATCAAGAGATAGTCACCCAAGCAGTCGACATAACCACAACAAATGCAACCAAACAAAGTGGCAACCCCACTAATGAACTCAAGAAAAACAAAGAGAACTGAAAGACCAAACCAAAATCAGAAGAAAAACAGGAAAACCAAAATCAGAAGAAAAATAAAAAAACCAAAATCAGAAGAAAAACCTAAAAAAGCAAAATCAAAAGAAAAACCAAAATCAAACGAAAAACAAAAAAAACCAAAACCAAAACCAAAATCAAAATCAAAAGGAAAAAAAGCAAAATCAAAAGAGAAACACTGCATAACATACAGCCTTTTATAGTTTAAAAAAAAAGCTCCTATTCATTAATTAGTTCATTCAGAGACGGAAAGACAGAGACAGACTTGCAGAGAAGAAACGAAGGAAAGGAAAAGGAAAGGAAAAGGAAGGAAAGAAAGGGAAGGAAAGAAAGGGAAGGAAGATATGGATCCTCTCGATCCGCTGCGTTCTCTCATGCACTCCTCGTCTCCATCGCTCCACGCTCTCATCGTCCCTTCTGAAGATTCTCACCAGGTAGAAATCTCTCACTATTGACTAATTAAGAGAAACAAGAAGTACAAGAAAAAGGCAATAGCCAATCCTCGATCCATTCTCGGGACCCTGATTAGCCAGTTTTCTTTGGTTCTCCTTCTATCAGCTCTGTATTGATTCTTCAGTGTGCCGTAGCTTGCTCCAGCACTTCACTTCTACACCCCTAATTTCCGTCGTCTGTATATCTATGCTCTCCCCGCATCCTGTCCTTGTTTATTCAAAGAAAATTTCTATATAGAAAACGTTTATAGCAGAAATATGTTCCCATTCAAATCGTTCTTACCAAACCTGAAGATGTCATATTTGTTGTAAATTACCTACCTTCACATCTGTATTTGTCCTGATCTTGTTATTGTAAAGTGAATTAGTTTTTTATATAATTCATCTATTTTGTTTCTATACTCTAATTCTGTGTCTGTTGTTAGTATGTTATCTCTGATATCGTTATTATAAGTAAAGAACAAGTATTATTTTGGAAAACATCTTTATGAAACTAGATTCGCTTCAGTATTTTTTGCATTCTGATACTGTAAGTTTAGCAAAAAGAAGTTTTTTTTCATGGAAATGATCATTATGATCTATTCTCAACCCGTTGTAGTAAAGAGGATTCTATATAGAAGTCATCCAGAATTTCACTTCTTTATTTTATGATCTTGCTTTTATACAAGTATTTACGAAAAGTTTCTGTATGACTTAATCTTACTTTTTTATTGAATTAAATGAGATGCTTTTTCCTTACAATTTAGCCAACAAGAATGTTTACTCTTCAAGTTGCTCTTATCAAATCCAAAGATGTAAAGTCAAATATAATCATTTAAGTTTTCCTTATCAGTTCGAACCATATGAGTTACTTGTGTGAATTAGAAATATGTTTGCATTTCTCGTTGAGTCCAATAAATTTAGTTTTCTTGTTGAATCGGAACATTTAATTTCTTGGTCTTAAATGTATAATACTTACTGTTAAATCTAATATTTTTCCCCATCCCAAAATAGAATGATTTGAGTTTTTGTTGTTAAAAGTAAAAATGGATACTAAGATAATGCACGAGAATACTCTTAATCTTGGTTTCAATTTCGTGCTTAATTTTCAGAATTGACGCATATTACCATCCTCTAGTGGATAATGTCCTTGTTCCTTGGTTATTGACAATGTGATAATGATCTGCATTTCGTTTTTTCCTGCATGAATGTGGCGTTGCACTATTACTAATTTTAATGATGCAGGAGCACATTACCCTTTTCTATAGTGATAATGTGCTTAGTTTGCTGTATTGGTTACTTAGTTTTCTGTTACTTATGTTCTGGCAACAATCCAGAGACATTTCCTTCATATATTGAGCTGGCACTGATATTTTATAAATTTTGAGGATCAGTTATTGAAACCTTGATTAATAAGTTCACTGAATTCCACATCTCTTCAATAAGCTTTATTGAAGCTTAGCTCTGGAGGCAAACGTTGATTAATAATTCCACTGAACTCCACATCCCTTCAACTAGCTTTATTGAATCTTGTAATAAGATTGAAGTTAACTATCTCTGAGGGAATAATCAAATAGAAAATTTAACCTGTACTAACTGCGACTTGAATGAACTTCATTGTTTATGAATGTGTGCTTTTGATGGTCTCATGGTACATATATAGGCTATCTATCTGTTTTTATTAAGAGTGTTTGGAATTATTGTGTTTTATGAATTTAAGTATGATTATCTCTTTCTCAACCTTGCTTTCTAAAGTGGTATGCTTCTTTGCTGAGATGGTAGATTGATATTTTGGATTCTTCTTTTTCAGAGTGAATATGTGGCAGATCGTGACAGACGCCGAGCATATGTATCTGGCTTTACAGGCAGTGCTGGTAAATAAGGCCTCACTTTCATATATTTGAAATACCAATTATATACACAATAAGCAGGAAACATTAATGAGTTATTTACATAGTACAGCATTATAGTGAGACGTAAGCATTTCATTCTACTGGATTTTATGATAGATTTGTTCACTTTCCTTTGATGGATGGATGTGCGTCTAAACAAAAGCAGAATGATCATACTTTATAAATCTGTCTAGAGTGGAATTCTCTGGTATATTCCCCTTATTTCATAAGGACCAGTTCAATGACAACAATGTTTCTTTGGTTCCACATTGTGATGATAAAAGTGGCAGATCCATTCTTTCACAGATTTGCATGCTTATATATGCATGTCTCTAATTGATGTGAAGAGATCATATGCTACACTATCACACTATGGAGCGAATGAGGTAAATATGTATCCATATCAGAGAGGCTGATTATAAATCCATACTTAGACATTTGTAAGAAGAGGGCCTTATAGTGGGAATCTTCGTATTGAGAGGTGTGGGGCTGATCTATGTTCTTATGTTATCGCAGTAAGTAGACTGTTTATTAGATACCATTATGACTGCTGGAATTGGGTACTGTTTTTGCGTCTCAGATGCATTTTTTATTGGATCTTCTACATGTGTGTTACCAAGGCAGGGCTAAAATTGATGATATTCAATGAAGATTTTTGTTATCTGATTGGGTCTTCTCCATGTGCATGATCAATACAGGGCTAGCACTAATAACACATAATCAAGCATTGCTTTGGACGGATGGAAGATATTTCCTTCAAGCAGCGCAAGAATTGAGTAGTCGATGGAAGCTGATGCGTATTGGAGAAGACCCTACGGTTGAAGCATGGATTGCTGACGTAAGGCATCATCACTGTATTGGGTCTTGTTTTGTGTAGATTCATTTTTTAAGGTAGCTATGAATTGACTTCAATTTCCTATGGGTCTTCACCTGAATTTCAGAACCTGGAGAAAGATGCCAACATAGGAGTTGATCCTTGGTGTGTATCAATTGAAACAGCTCAGCAATGGCAGCAAACATTTAATAAAAAAAGTCAGAAGCTTGTTCTACTTGAGAAAAATCTGGTAGATGAGATCTGGGCCGAGCGTCCCCATCCAACAATTAACCCAGTGGCAGTCCATCCTATTCAATTTGCGGGACGGACATCAATAGATAAACTTAAAGAACTTAGAGTGAAGCTTTCAGAAGCTAAAGCTGGTGCAATTGTCCTCACAGCTCTTGATGAGGTTGAGATCAAACATCTCTCTCTTCACTTAATTTAATTTAGCTTTTAATTTACAGACATTCTATAAGCTTTAAGTGGATATACTTTTAGTTTTATAGGTTACTTTGGCCTTTTGAAAACAATAATATAACATTTCATTTCTCTTTTAGATGTAATGCACTTTCCACCAAAGGTTTGATTGTTATGTGTTTACTTTCCTAGGTTGCATGGCTTTTCAATATACGAGGCTCCGATGTGTCGTACAACCCAGTTGTACATTCATATGCTGTCGTAACATCACAGGAAGCTTTCCTTTATGTTGATAAACAGAAGATTACACCAGAGGTCTATTGTTCAATCTGAGCTTTTCTACTACTTTTTTATTTGTCTTACAATTATTCTCTTATAACATTTTCTCATTTTACTGCTTTTTTTATTTCTCTTACCATTATTCTCTTATAACATTTTCTCATTCTACTACGTTTTTATTTCTCTTACAATTATTCTTTTATAACATTTTTCCCATCTCTTATGCCCGAGATAACAGAGTTCACTATCTTTGATAGACCTATTGACTTGGCACAGATCATTCATATCTACCGTTTGAGGTGAAGATGGATGCACAAAGGATGTATATGCTAAGAGGAAGAGTGTGCTGGCTAAATATCAATTTACCTGCGAGATAGTTAATGTTTATAGTTGTGGAGTATACAATGACATGCTAGTTTTGGTTCCTTTTGCAACCCTAGAGGATGTCACACAAGGATGGTCAAAGTCATTGCATAAAGCAGCCACAAATGCCTTTGCCGAAGTCATACAAAATAGTTGGGATGATGAGGAATGTCGCGATGCAAGAAGATGCTTGCGATGCAAGAAGATGCTTGCGATGCAAAGTAGTTTGGTGGATCTGTACACACAAATAAGCAAGAACAACCTCTGACGCCTCATGAAGCAGAAGAATATATATCATACTTGGCTAAAAGCACACGTGTATCGCTTGTTCCTAGGACAAGAAAGTAAAAGAGCATGGAAAGTTTAATCAGAGACAACCTATCACGTAACTGGCCTCACCTCAGGTCAGACATAAATATGTGAAGATACTATATATGACATCCCTAGGCAGCCCTCACTCCCACACCCACATGGCACACGGTCACATGAATCCACCTTTCTTACTCCACAAAGTGTAAGAAATATGATTGATCAGTTACAATTTGGAAAGGTCCAAGATCATGATGGATTTGGAGGTGAGGACTTTTATCTATGCCTGTGACAGCTTTCATCTTTAATAGAGCTACGTGTGAAGGTTTTCCTACTAGCTGGACTGAACATACCATTATGTTGAGCAATTATATGATAATTATGATTGGCCACTACTTGGTTACACTATGTGGTTCAATCCTAGTATCAATTTTGAGTGCAGGAGCAGAGAGGAATGGCTGCCGTTCAGTTGGACAGGCAGGCTGTCAAAAGGGAATCACAACGTTGAATCAAATATGGACCCTCTGAGTCCTTATCGAAGAGGGAATATCCCATGGAAATAGGATTTATTGCTGCTTTATGGAGTTCCCTTTGAGGTTATACCGTACACACGGCTTATGCGGAAGCTAAAAGCCATTGATGTCCCCGTAGATAAGCAATGGGGAATCTTTGCACTGTATGAATCCGTGTTAGGGAAAGTGTGATCTTGCAATGGGTTGCCAGTGGCTGTGGCTAGCACCATTAGAGTAAAACAAGGATGCCCTCTGAGTCCTTATCGAAGAGGGAATATCCCATGGAAATAGGATTTATTGCTGCTTTATGGAGTTCCCTTTGAGGTTATACTGTACACACGGCTTATGTGGAAGCTAAAAGCCATTGATGTCCCCGTAGATAAGCAGTGGGGAATCTTTGCACTGTATGAATCCGTGTTAGGGAAAGTGTGATCTCGCAATGGGTTGCCGGTGGCTGGGGCTAGCACCATTAGAGTAAAACAAGGATGCCCGCTATAACCAACTGTCTTCTGTCTTTATATAGATGAGGTATCTCATTACATAGAGAGATTAGTGGTTCAAGAGCATGCATAGTGAGTATAGCCATACAAATATTACTATATGCTGATGATTTTTTTTCCGATTCTCGGAGGAACCACAAAGACATCTAAATGCCTTAAAATCATTCGGTACAGGTAAAGGTTTGTTGGTAACCCTAGATAAAACTAAAGTGATAATATTTAACACCAGTCAAGTATGGGTAGTGTGATCAGAATCAGAATTCTTATTGGGAGAGGAAAAAGTGGCATGCACAGAATCCTACACATTCCTGGGGGTAACATTTACATGGACTCTGTTCTCTTTACGGGAGGCTGCCTGTGTTTGACTTTCTCATGGATATGCAACCCTTGGTGTCTTTGAAAGACAATGTGCACATATATAGTTCTAAGAGACACGAACTAAAATTGTGTCTATTTGATGCATTTTGTCACACTGCCTGAGTCTTCTCTATTCAGTATAAACTTGGGGATTGAGTCTTAACAAGGTCAATAATTGGAATGATTCTCCACATGATAAGGAGCTAAGCATTGGTGCCCATTACACAATTTCAGATGGGAGCAGCCCCAATAATTTCCGAGGTTTTATTACAATCAGTGACCGGAATCTGACTGCTTTGGGAGCTTCCTGAATGAAGTTATTCAAGGTTGGTACACATGTCATCAAAACAACTTACTGAACTCAGGTAATCAATGTTGGTGCGCTGAAACATGACAATGGTTCATCACATGGCCTAAGCATAAATGTGCGAGAAAACTTTTATGGACAGTTGTAAGATGCCAATGAGGCTAGCAGCAGCTTAACAATGATCTAAAACAATAACAATATTTTTCGTGAGGCTCAAAGCTTTCAAATACAAAAATGAGAGTAGGTTTCGTAACCCATCCATTTATGAAAGGGGATAAATATTTTTAGGCACATAATGAGTTATAGAGGGGGAAGAGAAGAATAACAATACATTAAATGCTGTGTTGAAGTAGTGGTAAGTTCCAAAGTCAACTAATATATGCTGGAATAAAGTAAATCTAGAGAGAGAAAATGTGCAGAGAGAGAATGCAGAAGGGAGAGATCAGTTCTGGGGCTATCAGCCTCCAACACCTCCTCTCAGCTCCAGAACGATGGTCCTACATTTAGATGAGTAAGGAGTTGATCAATAGTTGTGTCCCAAGGAAGGCATAACTTCCATGAAGAAATTGTGGTAGATGAGAGTTGGAGGATGGTAATGGGCTGGTGGAGCTGTTAAGACGATACAAGCCAACTTCCTTTTTGCCACTAGCAACAATCCGTAGGTTGTTGACATCAACCACCTGCAAGTTAGAGTTATCAAAACAAAAACCATAGTCTTGATCAGTAATATGAGAAACTGAGAGTAGGAGGCACATGTAATACATCTTGAACAATAGTTGGTTGTTGACTAGAAGAAGAACTCAAAAACACATTACACATGCATGAAGCTTCAAGTTGATGCATCTCCAATAGGAATTTGTGAATTATGTGGCTTTATATCACACAAGATAGACTTATCATAAGTCATATGACCTATGCAACCACCATCCACAATCCAATCATCAAGAGAGGAATTGTTATGGTTAGTCATTGAGGAAGAATTAGCGTTGATGCCTAAGAAAACCGTTTCTTTGGTTGTATGACTGTTGTTAGATCTAGGTGTGAGTTTGGGGTGGGTTGAGGCTGGATTCCTTTTCCCGGCAATCAGGCTGGATGTGGCCTTTACAGCCACAATAGTGACAAGTAAGCTCTTTGTGGCTGGATAATCTGTAATCTGCTCCATTATATTAGGGCTATCAGAAACTCGAAGAATGGCTAGTTGGTTCCCCAAAGTGATCATTTGATCCTTATTGGCTTTATGATACCTTTGTTTGACGGCATCTCACAAATCTTTTGCTGTCTCATCAATGTTTGCCAAGAAATCAATGAACAACGTAAGGCTTCATGCTGAAGATCAGTTCTGTACTGTTACCTCCAACAAAATGCACTATCCCTGTTGCAATATAGCTTGAATTGTCCCCATCTAAACATGACCAAAATGTAAAAGAATAGAGAGATCTGATTGATATTATCAAATTGGATAATGGAATAACACTGATCAGCTCCACAATATCTCTGGGTAATGGTCCACTATAAAACATACTTTTTACACACATATTCAGTGTCATAGGGCAGCTGCAAACCATCCATATCATTAGGGGGTGGAATATGAAGAACATTATGTTTGTCATTTTACTGTTTTAGAGGGAGATACCATTGCCTCTTTAACCAATGCGTTGGCCCATTACACAAGGTAATGGAGTATGAGGGCCAACAATGCGTGGGGCTGTTCTTGCTAGAACTCAAGAGACACAGGGAGAAGTTGAAGGACAACAATACAAGCCCAGAAACTAATCAACAAAGAGAAATCACAACTTTCTCTAGCCCCATCACTCTTACTCATGCTACAAGTCAATCAAGGGCTAGACAAATGGGCTCCTGGCCAGGAGATTGGGAAAGGGTTATGAAAAATCAGGCAATAGCAATTTGTCATTCACTTAAGGCCCAGCCTTGTGGATCATGATCTCACCCACCTTGTAATCGACAGATAAAAGCTAGTCTCTCCCATCATCACAAGTGCTTTCCTTGCATTAGAGATCTTTCCGTTCTGGATTGACCTATGCTATAAATCTTTCAAAGACAGAAATTACAATCTATCTAACTTTTAAGATAACAGGGTTTTTTAGTCACTTTTATTTCTATTTACTTTCTACTTAATTACATTTATTTTCGTTTGCTGTGAAAGACGAGGCAACTTTTTAAGATGTAATCTCTTGTCTATTCTTTTAGGCCATTTTGGCTTCTTAAAAGACATTAATATATATTTTCTATTTTTCTTTTTAGGTAGAGGATTACTTGACGCAGATAGGTGTCACAGTAAAGGATTATACAGAGGTTCTGAATGATGTAATCTTGCTTACTACACTGGAAAACAAGCAAATAAATACAGGTGCCCCAAATACAGGAGCTATTGAGAATGGTGAGCAGAAACAGTTGAATCCAGAAAATAAATTTGGTCTTGTCTGGTTAAATCCTGCAAGTTGCTGTTATGCTATCTATTCAAAGTTGAAACCCGACGAAGTCTTGCTGCAGCAATCACCTCTGACATTGGCAAAGGCATTAAAGGTTGGTTTAGTCCTTCACACTATTCAGATATGTTGCAATAACTTTTTCTTCCATGCTTTTATGCAAATACTTCTGTTTAAATGGGTATGTCTAAATCTCATTGTGAATTTACTATTCATATTTAGTGATACAAAATAACATCTTTCGTAGTCCGTTTTAAATTTGAGATCATGTGGTCTTCAAATATTTGTTAAACTCAGTGGGGTTGCTCAAAAGGTTTTGTAATAGGTGTGTAGCACATTTGCAAAAATTCTAGCCCAGTAAATATTTGTTAAAGCACTGTAATCTAGTTGCCAATTATGATCATAATATCTAAAAGCATGCAATCCTAGCAATACGGTAGGAAGTATAACATCTTGTTTTAAAAATCTGAGAATGATCTTATTTTTACAGCATCCTGTGGAGCTTGAAGGTTTTCGAAAGTGCCATATACGAGATGGTGCTGCTGTGGTTTCCTATCTTACATGGTTGGATGCAAAGGTGATTCACTTGTTATTCAGTGTCATGGTGTTAGAAAGCAGCTTGTGTTGAATGGCCTTGCAATATGTTATGATGATAAGCCTTATATGCTTGGATGAGATCAAGACATATTTACAGTGTGGAAGTGTAATACTGCATCCGTTGTGTGAAGCAGCAAACTTCAGGCATTTATGCATGTGAAAAGCAGTACATTTTGTTTATTCGTTTGAATGATCAGGTACTCAAGAATGGTTATATAAAACAAAAATTTCTCTTTATCACAAAGTCCTGAACAGTGAGGCTTCATGATTATTAGGAGCATTCATGCTATCTCAGGGATGAAGGAAAGAAAGAAAGAAAGAAAAAAAGAAATATTAACGCCGTTTAAGAGGCCAGAAAGGCCTATAAGACCAAACAAGAGATCTAAGTGTTGTCTCATCTTTGAGAAGAACAAACCAAAAGATTTATTTCTGAATTAGTATAATTGCTTATATATGTTCATATTGAAATTATTAGTGCATCTGAAAAGAATAACGTTTTAGATCTTTGGTTGAATGATCAGATGCAGGAAATATATGGAGCTCCAGGTTACTTCTTGGACAATAAGAGCTCAAACAAAAAAAGACGCTTGTAAGATAATTCATGCATATAAAATTACAGTTATGGATTTTCTCATATTTTGCTGGCTTAGATCGTATGGCATATCTGCATTGTAGTGTATGTTGAATAGTCTATCGCTGAGGTTTGTTGATGTCATACATCTTCATAGATTCTTGAAAAACAGAAGTTTTAGGACATAATATTTATTCTTGTGGTTAACTCTTTTAAGAATTACCTTTCCTAAATGAGTTCCACTTTATTCCTTAGCATATCTGAACTTTGTTCTGAGTACTGAAACTGTTAGAAATATTGAGAATCGATTAGATAGGTCTATAGAGTTACAACCACAGAGATGGATATATGAAAACAAAACTTCTATTACATATGAGAGTAGCTCACAATGGTAGTTCACCCATGCGCTCACACCTTAGAGCTTAGATGGGATCTGAACCAGCTCACTACAAAATTAGTGGGGACTGATGATCAATCCAACCACTGTGTAAGAAAGTGGATTATATTCTATGTTTGGTCTGAGCATAACATTAAATGTGCAAGTCAGTTGATAATAGTGGAGATATTCCTTTTCTGTCAACTGACTTGTCATTTAATATGACCCAATTCCCTAGATACAGGCTAGTGCTAGATAGTACTTATCTTGAAGTCAATGGCACATACTTCAAGACCAAGTACATTGTAACTTGCCCACAAAATATTCTAGTTGACTTGATTAGCCAATCCTATTACCTATTTCTCTCTTTCCTAAATCCATTATGTCCTACGCATCTACTGTTTCCTAGATTAACACCTTATCGACCCATATGGTCGAGTTGCACACTAGCCGCTCCTCATTTGGGGTGCTATCACAAAATGTGCACTCTAAGAGTGCATATGGGGATATATTTACAACTTGGGGCTGATCATTGATTATATCTAACAAAACAGCATAATTGGAGAATCATTGTGTAGTTTAATTTTCCATGGAAAATCTAGAACAAAGTTAGCATGTCATGCACATCCACAGTATTGTGAAGTATATGCTGGATGTTAACTTTTGGGTGAAAATAGAGAATGCACAAAATATCAACAACACAGAAGCAATGGATATTCTATTGGGAGAGCGCCAAAGCGCTATTACAATGGAGGGTAATAGAATGAGAGATCTATGTTCACATGCTCCTAAGCAGAAAAGATGCAGATATAACGTAGTGACTTCCAGTGAAGAACCATAGCACTCTCACCAATGTTCCTAGTTTTAATGGTTAAACTATCATCTGCATTTATTCTGTAGTAAATGCTGATTTATTTTACTTTGTCTTCTTAATATCTTTCATTGATATATACAGTGTGGATGTTTTTGGCAGAGAATCTGAGAAGCTAACTGAAGTTACTGTCAGTGACAAGTTGGAAGAATTTCGGTCAAAGCAAGGGGTCAGTATGCACTAAAGTTTCCTATGTGTTTTTTTTATAGATAAGACAGTATCATTATAAAAAGGGCTTAACCTCTATACCAAGCAACTCAGGGGCCGACTATTATATAACTAGCTGTCCTGGCTGTTGTCTCTATATGATGAGGTAGTCCCCTTGGGAACTAGAAAGCCGTACAAAGAGGATGGCATAGAGCCAGTAGTGGTCCGTATGACTACTGGATGAGTTTAAGAAAGTGCTTAAGAAAGCTTTTCTTATTTTATTCTGTCTAAATCTTGTTTGTCATCTGTACGTTCTGCCTAAGAGTCTAGATAATCTCTGTCATAATGCAAATGCAAATCCCCTAAATAGTGCTTCTCTGCTGCTCTATGGCCATCCCGCATCTGGAGATTCATAGGTACATTGTGGTGAGGTTGCATTGGTCTCTTACCTTGATCAGGTAAGCAATATGTCATCCTGTCCATGAGCAATCATTTGGCTCTAATAACTGTGCCACCTATCAGCGAAGAGTAATGTTCCCATGTTACCTGTGTGTAGGCCATGAAAAGATTCAAGCATATCCTGCATATAATTAAGAAGGGGCTCATCCGATGATGTATAAGATAAGGAAATTTGTGTATATCTATATCATCTCCCTAACATAAACCTGCCAGTATATCTAACCAAGGTTAGCACAATTGGAGTGAAACACTATCACAATCTGTTTGGACTTTTTATAGATGAGGTATCTAATCACATAGATTCGGTCGTTTAAGGTGCTGATTGGCATTACTACTATATGCTGATAACATTTTATTGATCTGAGTCTCTGGAGGACTACAAAGGCATCTAGCTGATGTAAAGTCATTTTGTATCAGAAAATATTTGTCACTAAGTCTTAGAACTAAATTTGTTTAGCTAAACTAAAGCATAGGTAAGGAGACCAGAACCAGAATTCTTCTTGGGAGAGGAAAAGGTGGCATATATGTGATCCTATACACACCTTGGAGTAATATTCATAGATCTTAAAAATTCTCCCTAAGGTAGGCTGTCTTTGCTTGATTTTCTTATGGATATGCAGCCCTTGATGCCCTTAAAGACAATATGCACACACACAGTTCCAAGAACCAAAAACTAAACTGTGGTGGTTTGGTGCACTTGTAACACCAACTCTTATCTATGGCATAGAAACTTGGGGATGAAGCCTTCACAGGTGATATAACTGGACAAAATTTGGCGAGACCTTTAGTCTCGATGATTGCTCACATGCTAAGGAGCAAAGCCTGGGTGCCCCATTAAATTAGATTAAATTGCATATTTTTTAGTGTCCATAGAGAGGCTAATATTGACCCATGGGACCCGAGCACAAAGTCTCGATGTGTGAATAAGGCATACACATTTGAGCTCAAAACAGTCTTTAGTGTGACATGCAAATCATGACCACCTTTTAATATATCATCATAGCTTTCACGAATTGCACTATATGTAGAGGGTTTAAAAACCATGTGATACTCATCCTATACTAGCCCATCCCTGCATACCTTACATGCCTTTATATTTGTCTAGTTTTCCATAATGCAACTTCAATACCTATGCTGTGTGATCGAGTTTGAAGGAGTGTTAGGGCTCTACAAGAGTTAATACTCATGTTAGTAATGAGATAAGGTTGAATACGATCAATAGGCCTTCTTGCCTTATATAGAATCCAACATTCAGGATTGATGTTTGCAATATAATATTCTAAATTTGTCCTTTTAACAACTTCCCAATTCTTCTTTAGTGGTTCCATTAATCTTTCCTCAATAACTACATATTTCATACTTGAAAGCTCTAAGAGATCTTCCATATCCCATCTTTGGAACCCTTTTTTTATGTTAACAACCAAACCAGATGAGAGAATTTTGCTCTTCTAATTCTTTTGTAGTTTACATCTAGCATTCCAAGCAATGGTAATCTATGATTAGGCATATTCTTACTTTTATAATACATCTATGTACTCTCCATAGCGCCGATATCTCTATAGGTCGAACACCTATTTCCAACGGCATAACTTGATAGGAGGTGGTGGATTTACCTCCCAATTGTCTCCTTAAAAACATATTTTGAATCTTTTCAATCTCATTCCATACATTAAGAGAGATAGTGCGTCCCCACACTTGTGCTCCATAAAGCAAAACTTGTGTTACCATGGCATTAGTTTCAGTTCCCCATCCATGAGTATCACTCTTGTTGCAGTAATTTTCCAACATATAAAAACTTTTCCAACCAGCTTGAACTCTAGACTCAAAGAATACACTCCATTTATTTGTGGCGGATACATCGATACCAAGATACTTGAAGCTTTTCACTAATTGTACATGTTCTCTCTTGTATGTAAGCATAGGGTATTGGTGAGGTTGGATGGTTCATATTACCATCATTTTTGTTTTATCCTTAGTTTGGCAAAATGCTTCTAATGTTCCAAGGAAACGTTGCATGCCTTCAACATCATATGAAAAAATAACCACATCATGATATATTCTGGGGGTAGATGGGACCTATCCCTATACTTTGAACAAGACACTATTCCAATCAGTGATTGGTATCCAACAGATTTCGTAGCTAAGCTGGCTGAACATTGAAATAATCAAGGACATTATCATCCAACATTAATGATTATTCCCTCACTTTGGAGACCACTGCATCTTGGATTGACCAATTTTTGAGATTTTTCGAATGCAGAAGTTTCAGTCTGTCTAGAATGCTAAGTGTTTAGCTAATGTGTTTGTATTCCTAATGTGTTTAGTACAGAAGATTAATTGCTGTTGTACATTTTTTTGTCAACTGAGATATGCTGCCTCTAGCACATACTCTCAGTCTCCTGATTCTTGTTCTTACTCGAAGCAATGGCGCTAGTATGTGAATAAAACTTTTCACACCAATGCGATGATGTAAACCCTCTTGAGCACTTGTCATTATTTTTCATTGTTTCTACCATGCTTGGCCTGAAGGCAGCACGAGGATTAGGGTTTAGGTAAAAAACAGAGAGGGAGAGAGTCTGAGTGAGAGACAAAGGGAGAAACAAGAAAGAAAGATATATTAACGTCTTTTAAGAGGCCAAAATGGTCTATAAGACCAAATAAGAGATTACATCTTAAGTGTTTTCTCATCTTTGAGAACAAATCAAAATAAAGTAAATATTACACAGTAAATATAAAAGTAAATAAGATGAAAAGAAAAGAGACCAGAGAATCTGGTTTTTGGCACATGTGAGATTCTCAAGTTAGGTATATTGTAGCTTTTGTCTTCGAAAGATCTCTATCATAGGTCGATCCAAAAAGGAAATGTCTTTGAAGCGAGGGAAGCACCTACGATGGCGGGAAATAATGGCTTTTATCTGTCGATGACAAGGGTGTCGAGGTCGTGGTCCATGGTGTGAGAAAAGCTGTTAATAGCAGCAGCGGAAGAGTTAGAACAAAATAGACACAGCCAAGCTGTGAGAAGGCTGTTAGACAGCAGTAGAAAAATGGTTGCAAAGAGTAGAGACACAGCCAAATAATAGAGCTTGTTTTTAAGTAGCAACCAAAATAAAAAAGTCTTTACAAAAGAGGCTGGTATAGCCTATTTATACAAAATTGGGGAAAGTGGGTGAAATGGTTGTTTGGTAGTAAAGTGGCTGTTGTACTACCAAACAGGTACAAAAAACTAGGAATAAAAGGGAATATCTTGGAAAAAGTAAAAGAGAAAAAAAAGCATTTAAAGCATTACAAATTCTAGAGAGAGAAGGCATTAAAGGAGTTGCATTCTAGAGAGGGAAGAATCTGGGAAGGGAGAGAATATAGTACAAAGATAATAAAGATGAAAGAGAGTGCAGGGCTGGAGCTGCCACCCTCCAACACATGGGGCCGGGGCCTATGTGCACGGCAAATTGCCATTGCCCGATCAATTGTAACCCCTTTGTTATATCCTGGTCTGGATCCCATTTCTGTATCCTGGGGTTGACTTCTAGCATTAAGAGTGATGGAGCTAAAGAAAGTTGTGATTGTTCTTTGTGGATAAGCTTGTGTGGCTGTATTCTTCAACAACTTTTCCCGATGTCTCTTGAGCTCGAGCAAGAAAAGTCCTAGGCATTGTTGGTCCCCATATTCCATTACCTTGCGTAGTGGGCCAAAGCCTTGTTTAAACAGGCAATGGTATCTCCCTTTGATTTCATAAAAGACACTATACAATGACAAACATAGTGTTTTCAGATTCCACTCCTTGATGACACAATTGGCAAATTCTCTTTTCTAGAGGTAGTCGTGTATATCTGCCTACCTCAATCTGTAGCTGATGTGATGAAGTTCGCAGCTGCCCTATCACACTACGCAGCGCATAGGATAGATGTATGTCCATATAAGGTGGCCTGATGACAAATCCATCCTCCGATGTATGTAAGAAGTGTGTCTTATAGTGGGCCATCTTTGTACCACGTGGTATTTTGGGGCTGATCCATGTTATCTTGTTTTCTAAGTTAATAATATCCGTTCGGATCACTCTATTCTTTTCCACTTTGGTCATATTGAGATGGGGACAGTCCAAGCTATATTGGAACGGGGGTAGTGCATTTATACTCATGCCATGTGACTCGAACCATTGCTGCATTTCAGCATACCAACAATGAGTGTCTCCATTTTCAGCCAGTTGTCTTGATGACATAAGTGCCAACCTTGGGTACCTTCGTTTAGGGAGCTCCCAAAGATTTTGGATAAATGTCACTGATCGGAACAATGCCTCGGTTATTATAGGTGTTGCTCCCATCTCTGCCCGGATTATATCGTGGGGCACCGATGCTTTGCTCCTTATCATGTGAGCAATCATTGACACTAAAGGTCTCTCTAAATCTTTCCAATGATTTGCCTTGTTAAGACTTGGTCCCCATATCTCTACTCCATAGAGAAGAGTTGGTGTGACAAGTGTATCAAATAACCATAGCTTAGTCCGTGGCTCTTGTAATTGCAAATGTGCACATTGTCTCTCGAGAGCACCAAGGGCTGCATATGGACGAGAAAGTCGGGCACAAGCGGCCTCTTGTAAGGAGAACCCAGGTCCTGTAAATGTTACTCCTAGGTATGTGTAGGAGCGTGTGTATTCCACCTTTTCCTCTCCCAAGAAGAATTTTGGTTCTGATCTTGTTACCCATGCTTGGGTGGTGTTAAACACCATCACTTTAGTTTTATTCATGTTGATTGACAAACCTTTGTCCGTACAAAATAGTTTAAAGGCATTTAGATGTCTTTGTAGTCCCTCCGGAGAGTCAGAAATCAGCACAATATCATCAGCATATAGTAATATCTGTATAGCTATACTTGCTAGGTGTGCTCCGGAACCACCAAATCTCTCTATGTATTGTGATACCTCATCTATATAGAGACCGAAGAGTGTGGGGGATAGTGGGCATCCTTGCTTCACGCCAATTGTGCTAGCCGCCGCTTTTGACAAGCCCTTAGGAGACCAAACTTTTCCTGACACAAATTCATAGAGTGCATAGATTCCTCATTGCATATCTATAGGAACACCAAGGGCTTCTAGCCGCTGCATAAGCCGAGCACGTGGCACAGTGTCAAAGGGTTTTCGGAAATCCACAAAGCAGCAAAAAATCCTCTTATTGTGGGCTCTGCCCTCCTCAATAAGGGCTCGGAGCGTGAATATGTGATCCAAAGTTGTGAACCCCTTCTGAAAGCCTGCCTGTCCAATTGAACGACAACCATTTTGCTTTGCCCATATACTCAATTCTGATTCTAGAATCGAGCCATATAGTTTAGCCAAGTAATGGCCAATCATGATTGTCCTATAGATGCTTGGCATCATGGGGTCTCCACTCTTGCGGATTGGCACAATGGTATGTTGAGTCCATCTAGTAGGAAAACCTTCACACATGGTTCTATTAAAGATGTGTGCTAGCAATGGGAGCAAGGTGTCACGGGCATAGATAAAGTGTTCACCCACCAATCCATCATGATCTTGGGCTTTCCCAAATTGTAGCCGATCAATGGCATTTCTTACATTTTGTGGTGTAAAGAAGGTTGATTCATGTGGGCGTGAGGCATTCGGGTGGGGAAGAGGAGGTTGCCCCGGGATATCATATAGGACCTTTGCATATTCATGCCACACCTGAGGTGAGGTCAGTTGTGTGGTGGGTTGCCTCTCATTAAACATTTTCCATGCTCTTTTACTCTCTCGTCCAAGAAACAAGCGATACAAATGATCTTCAAATTTAGCCAAATACAATCTCTTCTTCTTCCTTATGAGGCGTTGGAAGGTTGCTCTCGCTTGGTTGTGTGTATAAATGCCCCGAGTTACATCACGCTGCAAGCATCTCCTTGTATCACGACATTCCTCATCATACCAACTATTTTGTATTACTCTACCGAGTTTGGGGGGATTGGCCGTTGTGTGAGGGAAGACATTTGTGGCTGCTTTATGCAATGATTTGGATAAACCTTGGGTAAGTTCTTCAAGGGGTGCAAAAGGATCCAAATCTAGCATGCCATTGTATACACCACAACTATAGAGATCAATTGTCTCGCGAGTGAATAGATACTTAGCTAGCCCACTCTCCTTAGCATATACATCCTTTGTGCATCCATCCTTTACCTCAAAGCGTAGATATGCATGATCAGCTGCCAAGCCAATAGGTCTTCTCGATATAGTGAACACTTTTATTTCAGGTATAAGAGATGGAGGTCCCATTAGATAATCGACTGTGCTTGCACCCCCTTTTGGGTTCCAACATGTCAAAGCATCTGATCTAGGCCATTGTGTCAAGCCATTATATATCACAAATCCATGCGCACTTCCCAAGGCTAGAAAGTGTTTTCCATATTCAGTTATAGCATTCATATCTTGAGCTTTTCTCTTTAGACTAATCTCTTCCGCCATAACTTCTCCATAAACAACCTCGTTGGTGTTAAATATAGTTGTTTGTTCATCCTTGGTTCGTGCATTAAAATCTCTTAATAGTATTATGTCCCCCATAGTAGCAAATCTTATGATATCATCATATAGTGGTAGATATGGTGATTCACCTAGAGGTGCAAACCTTGAGTAGGCAGGTGGAAAGTAGCAAATTGCAATATATAGCTCCCTAAGATCCCCTCTTTTTATGCGTATCCACATGTAGCGTGCATCCACATCCTTATGGACAACATGCACTCCACCATGGAGCTCCTCTTTGTATAACATAGCCACTCCTCCCGAACCTCTAGTGCTTCCTCGTGTCCGAGGTTGGGGGCGACATATTGACTCCCATCTATATCCTTGTACCTCGGGGAGTTTGCTAGCCATGCATTGGTGAGTCTCTGTATACATAGCAATATCTGTGTTTTTCAATGTATCTTCAAAATATCCGACATCTGTCCGTAGAGAGCCATTGCAATTCCATATGGTCATGCGTAGGGTCTCATAGGCCATATATCGTCATGCGGTTCTCTTCTCTGTAATAATTACCTTGCCGTCTCTATATATGGCCCATTTACCTTCCTTTCTTGTATCAAGCACTCGTGGCATGTTTTCTTTGCGGTGTGCCACTTGGGTTGGAGTGAGATCGTCGTCTAAGTATATCTTTTGACCCTTAAGTGCCTTTCTTTTAGAGAGGAAAGCTTTTTCTTGTCAATATCCATGAAGCGGATGATAAGGGCTTTAGCTCTAGACTCATCTCTTCCCACCCTCCACGCCGAAGCAAATGGAATATCTGATGCTCCAATCTTTGTTCCAAGATTCTTGGCATCTTCTTGTGGACTTCCCTTTTTGGCCCAACCAACCACTCGTACATGCAATGCACGAGCTTTCCTCTTGGCTTCTTCTTCTAAAGTAGCATTCATCATTGCCATCCTATCCATTGATGTTCCTTTTTGCTTTTTTACTACCTCTATCCAAGGAGCATTTGCTTTAATTTTGTTTTGGGCATGCTCAGCTTAAGCTTTGGCATCTTTGGCCATGTCTGCCCATGTTTGCATTTCCTTCGTGACATTGGCTTTCACTGTAGAGATGCATCATTCCACTGCTTCTTGCCCTTTTTCGAAATCCACATTTATAGCTGCTAACTCAACCTTACTTGAGGATATTTCATCCTTAAGGTATTGTGTCATGTCATTCTTGAGCTCTAAATGTGATTCCTCCACATGGCTTATTATGTCTTTCCGCATCTCTTCTAATAACTCAGCCTTGAGAGAGGCATACAATTCTGATTTCTGTTTCTCTATCTCCTTTTTCATTTATTCTTTTAGTGCTATTTCGATATCTTCTCTAATAAGATTGATCTCTTGCGCAATCAAATGGCGTAAAAAATCATGTTTCCCATTTTCGATATCAAATGGAATGTCGGATGGGGCCTGCGTTCTAGGTGCCTTGTGCACCCTTCTGACGCTATTCAGGGTGCTTCCATCCCGTCCTTTTCGTCTATGATATCTTCTTGTGGTCTTCAATGGGTCTGGACCCTCGTCATGCGTGTTAAGATCTATCTTTTTAGTGTCTGTCCCTTCAGACTCCATGGTGTCTTAGGACAGCAGGTATAGGAGATGTTGAGGGCAGAAAGAACAATATAGACTCTAGAAATTTCTACTGGGCAGAAAGCATAGAGGAACAAATTTGGCAGAAGATACAGGAAATCAGATTTGGAAGAAAACGCACAGGATCAGGCATTGCAGAAAACACAGAGGACAAACACTTCAGAAAAGACAGATAGAGCCAAAACCCTAAACGCAGAGCCTAAACCCTAAACACAGAGCCAAAACCCTAAACGTTGAGTGAGACTAAATAGAGTGGCAGAAAAAACTGATATGGCCTCATCACAAAAGGAGAGAGAGAGATGCACGCTGTCTTGGGTACAAAGAGTGTACCTCTTTTTTGGTTTTTAGATATTATGTATATACAAGTCAAAAGTGTGCTACTAGTGCGTTCACACTCGTGCACTAATAAAAGGCACGATGGCCCTTTATTCCCAACAACCTCCCACCTAAAGGCAATGTGCTGTGAGAAGAAAAAGAAAAGAAAAAGAAAGGCAGCTAAGTCCAAGTTTGTACAAGGCTGAACTACATACATCTATCCAACTCCCATCATCTGTCGGCAATGAGCAAATCGCTCAGCTGGAAGACCCTTCATGAGAAAATCTGCAGGATTATTATTTGTATGTACTTTGACAAGCTCAATGTTCTTGCTGTCAAGTACATCTCTGATGAAGTGATACTTCACCTCTATGTGCTTCGTCTTTGCATGAAAGACGGGATTCCGAGCTAGCATGATAGCACTCTGGCTGTCACAATGAAGATTAGGTAACTCTGTAATGCCAAGATCTCTCACTAGATATGAAAGCCATAAAGCCTCTTTGCATGCTTCAGTGGCAGTAACATACTCTGGCTCTGTAGTAGACAATGCAACACACTTCTGTAGTCTGGAGATCCAAGAGACCGCTCCTCCTATGAAAGTAAACACATACCCAGAAGTAGACTTCCTGCAGTCTGCGTGACCAGCATAGTCCGCATCCGTAAAACCAACGACAGATGCCTTTTGCTTTCCAAAGCAAATGCCCAAGTCCTTTGTGCCTTTGAGGTATCTCATAATACCTTTCACCGCTTCCCAATGCTTTTTGCCAAGATTTCCCATGTGCCTACTAACCACTCCTACTGCAAAGGCAATATCAGGGCGTGTAGCAACCATCACATATATCAAACTGCCAACGGCTGAAGCATATGGAACCTTAGCCATTTCAGCCTTCTCATCATCAGATGTAGGGCTGGCTTCTGCACTGAGTTTCAAATATGGAGGCAATGGAACCCCAATTGTTTTCCCCCCCCTCCATATTGAAACGCTGCAAAACCTTAGAGATATACTCCTGCTGAGATAGAAAGAGTACCCCTTTAGACCAGTTTCGGAGTATTCGCATGCCAAGGATGTGATTTGCATCACCAAGATCCTTCATATCAAAGCTACCATGAAGGCTTTGCTTCAATGAATCCAAGGCATGAATATCCTTGCCAGCAATCAACATATCATCAACATACAAAACCAAGATAATCAAGCTGCCATCTCCTGCTTTCTTGGTGTACAAGCAGTGGTCCACTTGACTTCTACGAAAACCTTGAGATTGCATAAATGCATCAAATTTATGATACCATTCTTTTGGTGCTTGTTTCGACCCATACAAACTCCTTTTGAGCTTACAAACCATCTTCTCTTTGCTTTTAGCCACAAAACCTTCAGGCTGCTGCATATATATGTCTTCATGCAGATCGCCATGTAAAAAGGTGGTCGTCACATCCATCTGTATGAGCTCCATATCTTCAGCTGCAACTAAGCCCAAAATGATTTTTAATGTAGTCATCTTGACTACAGGCGAGAAGATCTCATCAAAATCAACTCCATATTCCTGCTTGTATCCTTTTGCAACCAATCTTGCTTTGTACTTTTGCGAGGAATCAGAAATGACATTCATTTTATAAACCCATTTGCATGGAAGTGTTTTCTGCCCTTTAGGCAACTGCACCAAATCCCAAGTGTCATTTTTCTCAAGAGATTCCATCTCTGACAACATGGCTTTATACCATTTCTTATTGTCTTGTCTGTCCACTGCTTCCTTGAAGCAAGTCGGTTCGCCACAATCAGTTACCATGACATAATCAGCCACACTGTTTGCATCAAGAACAAATCTGTCAGGCCTTCTAGTAACTCTAGATGATCTCCTAAACCAATGCTCATTGTTTGGTAGCTGTTGAGCCTGCAAATCATCATTTTCAACTTGCCGTCCAAGCATTTCAGCCTGCCAATCAGCATTAACAGCTTGCTGTTCTAGCTGTTCCTGCACATTTGGTGGCTCATCATTATTGGCAAAGGCTGGCTGATCATTTGTTCTGCATTTGCAGGTAAGTTTACAGCAGGTGTTTGCTGCTGTACAGCGGGCACATTTTTCTGTCTAAAAGGTATTTCTTCTCACAATACAACCCTCTGTACTTCCTCGGTCTTTTCGGGTTGTTTATGCATGCGATTTTCCCGGAAGATAACATCATTGCTGCATGCTATTTTTCTTTTCTCGGGATCCCACAATCTATACCCCATTTCACCCTCGTCACCATATCCTAGGAAAATACATTTGCAGAACTTTGGCCCAAGTTTGTTGTGTTCTTCTTTACGAATGTGCACAAAAGCCTCACAGCCAAACACTCTCAAGTGAGCATATGAAGGTGGCTTACCCGACCGCACTTCTTGGGGTATTCCCCCTCCCAAAGACCTATTAGGTGACCGATTAATCAAGTGAACAGCTGGCATAACAGCCTCTGCCCAAAAACCATGGGGTAACGCAGCATGAGACAGCATAGTACGGACCTTATCTTGAATAGTTCGATTCATACGTTCTGCAACTCCATTTTGGGGTGGATTATAAGGGGCAATGAGTTCCCTCTTTATCCCTTTGCTGTCACAAAATGCTTGAAAGGCCTTGGACACATATTCCCCACCATTGTCAGAGTGAAGACACTTAAGTGTCTTATCAATTTGATTCTCAGCTAATGCCAAGAATGTTCGAAACTTGCCGAGCACTTCATCCTTGCTACGAATAGGGTAAACCCATACCTTCCATGTAGCATCATCGACAAAAGTGACTAAGTATTTCTTTCCCCCTAATGATAGCCCTGGCATCTGACATACATCTGAATGTACTAACTCAAGCGGGGACGACTTCAGTGAAAGAGACTTTTTATGAGATGTTTGTACATGTTTACCATACATGCAATGATCACAATGTTCAAAATCAGCATAATGAAGACATGGCAAGCAACCCAAACGAGACAATACTTTCATACCAATTTCACTCATGTGTCCCAACCGGCCATGCCACAAAGAAACACTAGGTGCTCGGTTATGGCAACAACATGGTCACTCACACTACATACATGGAGAGGATACAAAGTATCACTTTTACTACCCTTGTCAATAATTCTAGATCCCTTACAAATCTTCCATTTCCCATCACCAAAGGTTGTGTGAAATCCATCATCATCTAGCTGTCCTGTGCTAATCAAGCTCTTCTTGAGCTGAGGTACATGCCGTACACGCTGAAGTGTGAAAGCAAAACCATGCTGAAACTGTAATTGCATAGTGCCAATACCTTCAATTTCACGTGCATAGTTGTCGCCAAGATGGACAACACCATGTCGACCCCCTGTGTAATCTAAAAACCACTCACGACGAGGGGTGATGTGAAAAGAAGCACCGGAATCGAGTATCCAAGTGTGCATGTCACCATCTGTATCTGCAAGTAAAGGGCTTGATGAAACAAAGAGTACATCATTTCCACTATCACTATCATGAGTGACTACATTCACCTCTTCAATTTTAGTATTGCCTTTCCTCGGTTGAATGTCTCTCTTTTCTTCTATGAAATCATCTATCTTCTTGCCCTTTCCTTTCTCTTTCTTGTATTTGAAACAATCACGTTTAAAGTGACCCTTTTTGCTGCAGTGATGGCATTCTACATCTTTACCACGTGATTTACTACGGCCATAACTATCAGATTTGCCTCTCTGTTGTGACCTACCCCTCATATGCAACACACTAGAGGGCTTATTGGATGCATTGGTTTGCCGGCTCATCTCTTCCGTGAGTAGAGAACTCTCTACATCGGCATAAAGAAGCATCGCATTTGAATTGCTCATAGCAGTCCTGAAAGTATCCCAACTTTCTGGCAAGGTGCAAAGTAAAAACTTGGCCTTAAACTAATCATCAATGATGAATTTCAAGGCAACCATCTGGCTGAAAATGGAATTGAACTTACTCAGGTGAGTTGACATGGGTGTGGCCTCTGTCATACGCAAATCCGTAAGTTTCTTAAGCCAATAAACTTTGCTAGCTGCCGTCTTCTGGGCATATAGTTCCTCTAGTCTAGTCCAAACCTTCAATATTAAACAAGGCATTAGAAATCGACAACTCAATAGTCGAGTGTGCAAGCTCGTTCAACTCTTGCCAATCATCTTGGTCCATATCTGTAGGCTTTACCCCTTTGACTTTAATAGGCTTTGTATGCTTCTTCTACAGCAAGATGTTGTAGCACTGCTTTTTCCAAACCGCAAAGTTATGTGCACCCTCAAGATTCTTGATGTGCATAATGTGGCTACTGTCACTGCTGCTAGTCATGATTTCTTAGCCCAAACGGAGGACCAAACCTGCTCTGCAGAAAACCCTAAACTTTGCTTTGTAGAAACCCTAAACTCTGCTCTGATACCAGTTTGAAGGTAGCACGAGGATTAGGGTTTAGGTCAAAAACAGAGAGGGAGAGAGTCTGAGTGAGAGACAAAGGGAGAGAGAGAGAGAGATGCATGCTGTCTTGGGTATAAAGAGTGTACCTCTTTTTTGGTTTTTAGATATTATGTATAGACAAGTCAAAAGTGTGCTACGAGTGCGTTCACTCTCGTGCACTAATAAAAGGCAGGATGGCCCTTTATTTCCAACGTGGCCTTTAACCTATTTTCAATATTATGATAATATTCCTTGTAATGTGCAATTTAACTATTGGTTGTATTTTTTACTCAGTTCTTTAAGGGCCTTAGCTTTCAAACCATTTCTTCAGTTGGTCCAAATGCAGCCATTATTCATTACTCTCCCCATCCTGATACTGCTGCAGAGATGGATCCAGATAACATCTATTTGTTTGATTCTGGGGGACAAGTATATATTTCTCAGCTTTCCTCTATCTGTTAAACCCTAAACCCTAAACTTTTAAATGTTTTAAGTTTTGTGATTTTCTATGCAGTATCTAGATGGTACAACTGATGTCACTCGCACGGTGCACTTTGGCAACCCCTCAGCTCATGAAAGAACATGCTATACCCAGGTAAAATACTTGAAATTTTGGAGTTCCTGTATTGGACTAACTGGAGCTCTTCATAGAGCTAGAGCTAAGGCACTTTTTCCTAAATTGCAGGTTTTGAAGGGCCATATAGCTTTAGATACAGCCGTTTTCCCAAATGGCACCAGTGGTATGCCATGATGATGTTTCATCCTCTGATACATGATATATGTTTTCAATTAGGATGCTAAATTTCAGTTCAAACTGCAGGATATACCCTTGATATCCTAGCAAGAGTGCCATTATGGCAAAGTGGTTTGGACTATTGCCATGGTACTGGTCATGGAGTGGGTTCATATCTAAATGTACATGAAGGTAAAATGTTTCCGGATAAGTATAATCAATAGATAATAACCACCATAAATGGATATGAATGTTCTCATTGATATGATTCAGGTCCACATTTAATAAGCTTCCGTCCAAGTGCCCGAAATGTTCCTCTTCGAGCATCAATGACAGTTACTGATGGTAAATAGTTTCGAACTGGACTTGTTTTTATAGAATAAAAGAAATATACATACATATATTACCATATCTAAAAGACAATAATGACTCATACCTGACATTTCACTCAAAAGAACTAAACTTAAATATATCCTTTGTGTATAATTTATGACAGAGCCTGGCTATTATGAAAATGGGAATTTTGGTATCAGGCTGGAGAATGTTTTGATTGTGAAAGATGCCCCTACCGAGTACAATTTTGGAGAGAAGGGTTACTTGGCATTCGAACATGTTACTTGGGTATGTTTTATTTTAAAATATGCAGGACTTCTATATATAATTCTATCAGCCTGGAATTTGCATGGAAAAAGTTGGATGCATGAATTATGATAGAATGATACTACTTATATCCCCTTATATAAAATACTATGAGGCTGGAATTCGTATGGAAGAGTTGGATGCATGAATTATGATAGAATGATACTACTTATACCCCCTTGAGAGCAAAACCTATTCTGTTTGCTATTTGCTGTAGTACATGCAGCGATTTAATATGATGGGAAAGACAGTCTGCAGTTGCTGATGATATTGTGCTTTTACATAGAAAACATGGCATTGAAAAGTCGTGTATCTAATGAAGAGTTTTCCCAAATTTGTGCTCAATATATAGAAAACATGACATTCGAAACGTTTGTATCCAATCAATATGTATGTTCAGGATAGATCAATGTCCAAAATAACAAAAATGAAACTTTGTATGTTCAGTATACAATGTCCAAAATAAGAACCATGGAGGGGATATGATTCTGCTGAAAGTATTGGATGATGCTTTGTAAGTTAATGAGAATAAAATATTTTTCTCTTTATTCCAGGTTCCATTCCAGAAGAAGTTGATCAATGAGTTCCTGTTATCAGATACTGAAAAACAATGGGTTAATGAGTATCATCTCAATTGTCGTAAGCATCTCAGCTCCCTCTTGCCAGAACCCGAGTTGGAATGGTTGACAAAAGCAACAGAGCCTATTGTTTGATGGAACTAACTTTTCAGGGATTATTATCATCATTTAAATGATTTGCTCATAAAATCATGAAATGGAGATAATGTTATGAATGAGCTTTTTAGCGCAACCAATTGTAAATTTGTTGCAAAATACATTTGATTTAATTGCTGTTTGGATTTCCTTAGGGTAAAGGAAAGTAAACACCAACCTGGATTGCTTTATTCAAGTCATCATTTATTTTATGTATAAAATTTATAAACTTGAAAAGCATGACAACCTATTGATCATAGACATTATTTTATGTGGAGAACCAAAATTATGAACTTGCAAAAGCATTTATCATATTTGATTATGTAGCAACCTGCCTTGTCGTTTCAAGAACATGCAAATGCCTTGGCACCTATACAAAACACAGTCTTGGTGGAAAAACCTAGCCTTGTTGCATTGTGTTCAATGTGGTGGATGATCAGGAACAGTGTGGTACAGACTTAATATGGACTTATTCATCCACTACAACATTTGTACAAAGACCAAGTGTATCTCTTTCTCATAGATTTCTTAGCCAAAGGTTTGGGAAGCACTTTTTGGCTATTTAGATAGATTCTGTGCATTGTATTTAGATAGATTCTCTAGATGTAGCAAATAATTGAATATGTAGCAAATAAATAATTGTGGTGTGTTAGTTGAAAGCCATTGGCAAAAGTAAACTCTGGAAAACAAATACCACTATGTAGGCATTAACTTTAAAGTAAATTGTCATAAATTGTCTTCTCTTGTTGGGGAATCTAAATGCTCCTCCATGAAGGTTTCTAACTCAAGGATGATGGCTACTTTCATCATGAAGGTGTTGTAATGTTGCACCATCTAATAGTCGTATTCAAATTGGGTCATTGGATTCTTGTGCTAATAGTAGACCTTTCTTCATGCCATCTATTGTCAAAAATCAAACTCACCATTAGTCAATTGAATCAACTTTGCCAAGCCAATGGAGCATGCTTCCTCTCTGTTGGGGTTGTACTAGTGGTGTTCTTACTTGGGCTACTTAGCCCCCACCCTTTGTTAGGTTACAGTTCAATAGATTATAAACACCTAGATTATTTGTTTGGTTGACCACTCTCGTGTCATGATAAACCCAATAATATACAGGTGATGGTATATGATGGCATTGGATTCTCTCAGATGATTGTGTTTCAATTGGCCCTATATAGATGTAAAATTTAAATGCAAATTACATCCTCTGCCTTCCCTTTGCCCTGTTCAGGGGTTTAATGGTTTACTTGTTTAATTTTCTTTTGTATTATCTTGAGTTTTTCTGTTATCTCTCAATGTTACATACAAGTGTGCTATTCCATGACTAGGCTCTTTTCAAGAGAAAGAATACTCTCCATGGCTATTCCATTTATAAGAATCATGAGAAAGAATGGAATGACTGTATGCACATTCTAATAAAAGATTGAAGAATATAGAATACTTTGTGGCATTACCATTAAACGAAAAAAAGTAATTCCAAGTCTCTTTCTATGTTATCCGGCGATGACAATGATTCAGATTCTTCCTCGGATTTATATTCCATGTTATTTTCACTAGATGATGACAGAGTACGACAAAATGACATTGATTTCACGCCATTTCCAGATTCCATCATTACTCTAGTAAAAAATGAGAATGATTCAGACCCATGTGAAAACTCTTCCATATCAAGAATGCTTCACATCCGATACCATTGGAGATTCCATGTCAAACTCTAGAAAATCAAAATGATTCCAATTCCTCGTAAACTCTAGGTTGATGATGCAGATTCTGTTCCGGACATGGATGGTTCTGTGCTGTCAATGAGATGGCTACAGATTCGAGAGTGAAGCAGCTGATACTGAGCTTTTAATACTCGACGTGACCGATTCAAATTTGAAAATACCATATGTACTTCTTTCTTTACTGGGCTTGGTGATCATATTCCCTCCTTTATGTATATTCATTACACCATTATTCAAATGATTGTGTTTTGATTCACATCCTCCTTTATGTATATTCATTACACCATTATTCAAATGATTGTGTTTTGATTCACATCCTCCTTTATTAACATCCACAACACCAATCAAATGGTTTTTCTCCGATTCATATCCTCTGCCATCTGAAAACAGATCAGCATTTGATCTTTGCTGTCTCTCATCCCGACCTCGCACCTCATCTGAAGGTTTGATCATCCCTCCTTTATTGACATCAACCATGTCATTGAAATTAATATTTCTCGATTCAGAATCATCGCATTGGCGTCCGGAGGTCCGATAAACATTCACATCCACAACACCAATCAAATGGTTTTTCTCCGATTCATATCCTCTGCCATCTGAAAATAGATCAGCATTTGATCTTTGCTGTCTCTCATCCCGACCTCGCACCTCATCTGAAGGTTTGATCATCCCTCCTTTATTGACATCAACCATGTCATTGAAATTAATATTTCTCGATTCAGAATCATCGCATTGGCGTCCGGAGGTCCGATAAACATTCACACCACGAAGTCTCGCATCCAGCTTCCTTACCTCATTTGATAGAGATGCCAGGATCGAATTCATGGGATCATCAACCTGAGTTGTTTCAGCTTCACTTATGATCTGAGGCGTACTTCTGCTCACAAATGATTGAGGGGTTGTTGCTCTTGAGATGTAACTCTCAATCGTACTCCTGTTCACCAATGATTGTGGGGTTGTTGCTCTTGAAATGTAACTCTCAATAGTACTCGTGTTCACCAATGATTGAGGGGTTTCTGTTCTTGAAATGTAACTCTCAATCATACTCCTGTTCACTAATGATTGAGGGGTTGTTAATCTTGAAATGTAACTCTCAGAACTCCTACTCATCGTTGACTCAATAGTTGCGCTAGATTCCTCCAGAGTTGCAACATCTCTCACCTTTCTATCAAGGTCTTGGCTTGTCATATCCCCCACCTTTCTAGCAAAGTGGCCTTCCGTTGCCAAACCTCTCATTTTCCTAGCAAGACCTTGAATATCGTTGGATGAGGCTGCCCATGAAGCTGATTGAGACTCTTTTACCTGCCTATCTGTAGGACCATAATGAATCGGTTCTTCATTACATTTATGTGCATTGCCATGGCCATGTCCATCCTCTGAGCTTGTTATACTTGGCAAGTTGAAGGAGTGAGTTTCTGCAGGAGGTTGGAGAGGGTTATGTACTTGTTTTGCTTGAACAGCAGGTGTAGATATGAGCTGAGAATCAACCGATGATGAGAGTGAATAATCATCCAGTTTCACAAGCTCCATTGCAACTTCTTTAACTGCTTCATTTGCACTCTGAAGCCTATCTGTGGAAGAAGACATGTTGTTATCAAGCATGATTTTTTGCTCATTCGAGTTGGGTGTGTTTCTCCCATTGGCAGTAGATACATGTACATCGCCATTTTTGCTCTTGTCCGATATAGAGGGATTTAGGGAGTTCTTCGGAAAGTGTTTTGGAGACCTATATATCTTTGTCAATTTTGGGTTGAATGAGTTTCGAGGCCGTCCCATTTTCAAAGACTGTGTAAATTTCTTGTTACGTGTATTATTATTAGCTTGTTTATGCCTGATCTTTGATGCCATACCAATGCCTTTAGAAGGCTCTGTTTCTCCACCAGTTCCATGATTTAATGATGGGGTCCTCTTTTTCTCCGTATTCATGTCTCGGTGCCTTAACTCATGAACAACAGCATCTGTAGAATGCTCTGCACGCCTTCCATTTTCATATCTTACTACAGGTCTATGCTGTGTTCTCTTCTTGTTCTGATGCTTTTCCTCTTTTTCTACCACTTCTTTGGCTTCTGTTCGAATGTCTTTATTTCCCTCCTCAAGTTTCTGAGATCCTGACTTATTCCTTGTTTCCTTGCACTCGTGCCTTTCCCCTTTTTCTATGGCTTCTTCAGCTTTTGCTCTGCCATCTTTATTTCCTGCAGCAAGCGGTTGAGACCTTACATCCGGAGAATACTCAGCCGAATTAAGCTTCATCTCAGTTCTATTGACACCAGCCATTCTGGCTCTGCTCGATTGTTGTGTATGTCTCAGGGCATGTTGCTTTTCATTGCAAAGATTCTTTGTAAAATCCACAGATTTTCTGTTTCTTTGTGCACCCAGGGATTTTATAATGGGCTTAACCTTCTGCAGTGGGCACTCTACACGTTTCCTTGTGATGTTCCTTGGATAGGCTGACGCTTGCAATTCCACTTGCTCCATGCATGCATGCCTCTTGCTCTTCACTTTCGGACAGTCAGTGCCAGGATCACATTGTTCATTAGAAATCGGAGCTTCATTCTTTGGAGTTTGGGAAAATCTCAGCACTTTCCGGCATCCAATTTGGGCTTTTCTTTTATTGTGGGGCGAGTTGAATGGAAGGATTGCCTCTTTCTGGAGGTCACTTTCTGCTGTCAAAAGATTACTACCGCCAGTCAAAACATGTTGTTCACTAGAAATTAGAGCTTCATTCTTCGGAGTTTGGGAAAATCCCAGAACTTTCTGGCATCCAATTTGGGTTTTTCTTTTATTGTGGGGCGAGTTGAATGGAAGGCTTTCCTCTTTCTGGACGTCACTTTCTGCTGTCAAAAGATTACTACTGCCAGTCAAAACACGTTGTTTACTAGAAATTGGAGCTTCATCCTTCGGGGCTTGGGAAAATCTCAGAACTTTCTGGCATCCAGTTTGGGGTTTCAGCTTCGTGCATGCAGCTTCAGCTTCGTGCTTCAGTTTCCGGAATCCAACTTGGGTTTTCCTTTTATTGTGGGACGAATTGAATGGAAGGATTTCCTCTTTCTGGAGGTCGCTTTCAGCTGTCAAAAGATTATTGCAGCCAGCTGAAATGGTTGGAGTGGTGGAAAACATGTCTTCATGTTCCACTACTGACCTCCTTGAATTTACTTGTCTCTTCTTAGTGGGGGATGATATGATCCTTATGTTATCCATCTGAGACATTCCCATTTCTTCTTTGTTATTGGAGGTAGCAAAATTAATGCCACTTTCCTGTATACCCCTTTTTGAAGTTGGGACTTGAGAAAACATCTGTTTTCCACGCCTGAATGTATGTTTTAACTTGTCATCTTTAATGTTCTGACCTACATCCCTATTTAAATATTCCATACTGTTATTCTGGTCTGAATTGCTTGAAGTATTATCTGAATCAAAGTCTTCATTAATACTATCTGTTTGAGATCCTTGCTCACCTTGTTCAACACCTAGGCACAATTGATCAACACATAAGATTCAAAACACTTCAATAACATTGGATTTTCTATAACATAATGACCTGATTTTAAAATAGAGAGCTGCTGCTCTGTATATCACTTGATGATAAACCCCAATTGTTTTAGACTTCTCGCCAGTTAAAAAGGTACCAGACTCAATATATCTGGAACTGGAGATCCCATATGAAATCTAAAACTCATACATAAATGGCTGGCATGCATATTAAGAAACCAACAAGTCAATGTATATTCACATATAATGATACATTTCTAAGTTTTTCATTAATGACTGTTACTTCCTGGCTATTATTTACTCCCCACAAATAAAGGTTGGATATTACATACAGGTTCCTGGGTTATCTACCTTCTATGTGATAATATTTATTTATGTGAAGACTTACAGAGATGGGTTTATTACAAACGAAGTGCTTATAAAGCCCTTGTATTTTAAAATAATGTTAGTTGTGATAGAGGTTTTCTTAATAATCACTTATCCAAAAAACAATTCCCAGCATTCATGCATTAAAGAGAATATCATTTCATTCATTTCAACGTTTACTTCAACATATTCTCAGAAGAAGGTACCAGATCCATAATCTTGATACTCTCATATTATTAGCCTCACACACATCCATAGTAATACTTCTCACAATGGAAATTTTGTTCGAATACCTATAATATCTCATCTAAATTCAAATTCTAGAATCCATTAGAAGGAAAATCAGTATGGAGATATTATAGGCAATATACAAGAATTCTACCAGAGAACCTTAGTTCTTCTACAGTGTCGACCTGGTAAGGGCATGTACATGTATCTTTTACTAGCATTGCAAATAATTGGAGAAATTTGAGCATACGAGCAGCGGTATGCTGACCTGTTTCTGTAAAGAATGATGTACTATCACAGAATGCAGCTTCTCTATCATCATCAAGGATGATTGTTTCTTAGTGATTGGAACTCGTGATAACTAGCATCTCAAATATGCATGATATGCAGGCAGACATTTTATGTTATGATTCATACCCAGTGTGTTAACCGTGGAGTACTCTGAGAGAGCATATATGGCATGCATCTTTATACAGAAAAGCAGTGAGCAACCGTTGCATGGTAATAGGAACACATGTAAAAGAACTAGAAATATCTAACCAATAGTTGCAATCACCTTCAAAATTTTCTTTAAATGAGGTTCCCACAACTTCCTCTGTTGCGTCCCTCGTTTTCTTATCCTTCTCAGAGCTTTCAATTTTCATTTCCTCCTCCAATAATTGCAATTTCTGATAGACAAAAAATGGGACACTCAGAAAAATTGTACAGAAAAATGGTTAAATTAGATCTTTCATGAGATTTCCAAAACAAAGAAGACAAGATGATATAAAATAACTACCTGCTCTATCATAATCTGAGATCCAGCTAACTGACCCCGAAGAGATTTCCTTTTATCCATGATATTTTTTAATTCCATTTTGGTAAGATTATTCTGTGCCATCACCTGCCTCTGTATCTCAGCAGCTTTCCATGCATCAATCTTAGTGCATTTCAAAGCGGGATCCATACCACCTTCATCCATGAATAACTGGGAATGTAAAAAAGTGTACTTGAAGTCGCTTGGCTGTAGAAACCTGATGGTTTTCTTCTGTTCTGAAAACCAACTATTACATCATAACTAAAAACATTATGGTCTGAATGCAAAATAACCAACCATCCATATTATGTAACTAGTGTTTTCCCATATTAAGTTAACAAACTCATGCTTGTATCAACTTGAACAAAATATAAGCATGATTGAAAATTGTTCTGGATTCATCTATTCAATGATGAATAGAAACAAAGGATTAAAATCAAATCAACTACCAAGTCACGAGATTTATCTATTATATCAGACATGAAACAGAATCCTCTCAAAGAAACTCTACACAAACACAGAATGATGACGAGGGCTAAGAGCTAAGGAGATCACCTATGGTTTGTGTCTCTGAGAGGTTTCTAAGTGTTCAGTTAGATGTCAGATGATAGTTATAAACTGCCAAAAAAGGTTTAAACTTACCCAGATACATGAAATGAGGGACCGGTTGATATTGCCTTCAAGTTTCGTCTACATGTCACAAATTTTTCAAGATTTCTCTCCTGAACTGCGGCTAAGTCTTTTGTACTTTTTCGCCTTGCAGCTAAAAATTTAGGTTTAGATTCTTCTTCTTTTCTTAAACGCTCCTGAATTTTATGAGTTGGATGAATTAATATAGCCAAGAATTGGTTAAATCACAAATAATAATATTCCAATCAATTAAGTACAAGCAAATCTAAAATTAATATTCCAGAATCTGATGCAATTTAGATTTATAGAAATGAAATTCGAATCCCATAATAATATCCAACCTTTTGCAATGCATTTTTGTATCTAACGGCTGCCATCTGGTGATTTATTTCAGCCAGTTTTTCTAGCTCTAAATTTCTTGCCTCCTACAACTTGAAACATAAAAGATGCTTTAGTTCTTCTATGAGATGTACATCAGACTTCATGATGCGCACCAATACTTTTGAATCACCTAAACCCATCATTCTAAATTATATTATTCATTTTCTTTTTTATGAGAACACTATATAGGATATGCATTGATGCAAATTCCTTGAACATTCGTATACACTTGGCAAGGAATTAAAATACAAGCAACTCAAATTTATTCTTTATTAATGTAGCTCTGTTTTTCCAGAACTACTAAGGTATGCATAGCTTACAATACTACTAAGGTGGAATATTGAAAGAATCTTGAGTCTATTCCTATTAAGCACTATATTGGACATATCCAAATATCTGCCACACATTTAGTCCAAATTTTAAGATAAAATGCAAACCTTTCCTGAGCAAGTGGAGCAAAGCTAATGCCAAAGGAAGGAAATACCACATTGTTTGCATGATAAGTTTCTTAAATCTAAAGTTTGTCTGGCAGAGTAAAGATCTTACTAAGCATGATTTTAATTGCTCTTCTATTCAGTTTGCATTCCCTGAGTGTGAATTGTGTTTATCTTTCTATGTAAATTCATTGTGATATATGTTCTACAACACGTTTTCCTAACACGCCCTCACAGAACTTTTCTATCAAATTTACATCCGATCTGTGTTTAAGTCATCCATCATAGGTCATTGTGGTCTGGAATAGAAGTTTCTCTATCATTTTGCCTATTTAGACATTAATATTATATTTCATCTTTCTATAGTGTCTCATATCATGGTTGCAAATTAAGTCTCATTGGTCATTGGCTAAATTAATATTATATTTCATGTCTTTCTACCATGTATAAAATCATTTGTGCTGCATGACTAACATATTTCATTTCATTTCTCTCCCTAATGTAGTCATAGCTATCTGCATTTGCATTTTCGTAATCTTTTACAGTATCTTCAGTCTTCACGAAATCGTACACCCTCTTATCTAGCTCGCCTTTCCACTGTCATGGCAACAGTTCGCACTGATCAAAAGAATCAAAACCACAGAAATCCATATAATCTTTTTGCTCAGATGTGGAACCCATAGGCCACATTTTGCCTCAGAGGATGCTAATAGACCTATTTATATCTCATCAAAACACACTATGTTATAACTGTGGATTCACTCAATTCATTCATTGTCTAATACCAGGATCCAAAAAGATTTCTCACCTGATCCTGCATAAAAAGGATGGCAGCAGTGTGTGCATGTGCAATGTGTTGGATGGCATATCTACATTGCTTTTGGAGCATAGCGATTTTACATTCTTGTTTCTCTCTCCATAGCTCCTACACATACCAAAATTATCAAGAAAAAATTAGCTTATGCGAAATGATGATTGTAATTCCCATAAAAAATGCACAAAAGGATAAGAAGAAATATAAAGGGAGAAAATATCAGGTCACACAAAATGATTGCCAAATTTTCATTGGAAAAACACAACTCAGCCTACACAAAATTATCTCCAGATTTCCACAGAAAAAAAAAAGCTTTCAAGAGAAAAAAACTCACACAGAATTATCATTCTTTTACACTTTGATAATTAAAACTGCCAGAAATACAAAATAAAATACTGAAAAACACACTCAAAAAATGTTACGAAAAACTTCATGATAAAGTGTTCACCAAACAAAACAGGTAAACTGAAGTAGAAGAAGACGAAGAAGAAGGAAAACAAAACCAAATATATAAATAACGGATACCTCACATAAAACAACCATGAAGATGAAAGCAAAACCAGATACATTAAGAGAAAAGAAGCTCACAGTGCACACACAATGATCACCACATTTCCTAATGAGAAATACAACCAAAATACATCACACATAATAGTTGCCATATCTCCATCAAAAACAAATATCAACATCAGAAAAAAAAGCTACTACATTTCCAAATAAAAAACACAAGAAAAATACATAAAAATAGTCACCATTATTTTACTGAGTAAACACAACCAAAATCATCAAGGAGAAAAAGCTCAAGCAACAGGATCATCACTTCCAACTGACAAAAAAATGAAGAAAAACTGGAGAAAGAGCGCCACGAAGATACATCAAGAAAATTAGCACCAAATTTCTTTCTGGAGAAAACATACCCAAGAAAAACATAAA
This sequence comes from Azolla caroliniana, assembly GCF_043228905.1. Classification (NCBI taxonomy): domain Eukaryota; kingdom Viridiplantae; phylum Streptophyta; class Polypodiopsida; order Salviniales; family Salviniaceae; genus Azolla; species Azolla caroliniana. The sequence goes on from NW_028230455.1 coordinate 11,621,759, forward strand.
GAAAAATAAAAACAAAAACACACAAAATGCCAGTTTAGAAACAAGAAACCCGAACGAAAAATATATTTCCTACAGAGAAACACAACCAAAACATGAAAAAACAAATCTTCGAGATATAAAAAAAGGTATCATCACATTCCCCATTTGAAAGAAATATAATCAGAAGAAAACAAAATTCAGAAGAAAAAAGAAGAAGGTGAAAAGAAAAGGAAAATCAAAGGCGTAAAAGAAGAAGGAAAAAAAAAAAAAAAAACCAACCTTGAAAAGTCGCAAGAGCTTCTGCTTCTTCTTCTCTTTCCTCTGTTTAAGTCTGTTTGCTTGGGCAGCTTCGAACTCCTTCTCTTTCTCTCTCACCTTCAGAAGCCGCGTGTGTGAAGATTTCCGGTTGCGAGATGGACAGAGGAGGACCATAGCTGCCAAGAAAATCGATGTGCGTGAGAGAGAGAGAGAGAGAGAGAGAGTCCTTTCTTTTCCTGCTCTGTTCGTCTTCTTCTTCCTCTTCTTCTTCTTCCTTCTTTCTGTTTTTTCTGTTGCTCTGTTCTGTTTATAATTACGTTTTCCATAATTGCATAAAATGCCCCTACTGACATTTACCCTTTTTAGGCAAATTCTACACATTGCCCCCCCCACCACTCCTCTAGGAATACCAAGTTAACACTCCTCTCTCTAGTTCTGGAGTTTCGTTTCAAAAAAATTTTCTCATGAAGAACCCCCTTAAAGGAAGCGATTTATTCTCTAATTCCAGTTCTAGTTACAAGTCATTTACTTGCGTGTTCCAAAAGCTGGCTTCATCGAAGCGATTGGTTTCTGGTTCCAATTTACGAACCATTTCTACAAGTCATTTGTGTTTGAGGGTTGTGGCCGAGAAACAAGATTGACTTGAAGAAGACAATGAGAAGAGGGCATGCTAAAGACTGGCATTGAACTAGAATGGTTCATCAATACTAGATGTCCTAAAAGTTTGCTTCAAAAAGTTCCTAAATTTTCTCTCGCTTAAAAAATTTCCTTATTTTTTCAACAATTTGGGTGAATCATTTAAGACCCTTTGTCATAAGAAATGGTTAAATTTTCCAACAAATAATTATCTGGTAATAAATAACCCTACTGGTTTCCTTGGCTACAATAGAACATTATTATATCAATCTTATCCATGAGAGCAACAAACAAAATCAAAAGTTTAAACTTCATCAAGTTTTTCATCAAGTTTTCCTACTTGTATCATTGCACACATTATATAGACTTCAAAAGTTCATTGAGAGAGAGAGAGAGAGAGAGAGAGAGAGAGAGAGTTGATTTGCCTATAGTGCCAATGATAATTTAATTTGCACATGCAATATTTGTATTTTCATATATATAATTACTATGTTTTCCTAATTGCCTTTCGAGTGGGAGTGACTGTTCACTCAACATTTGTCTCTATAATTGTCTCCAGGCAAATAGAGAACCAAGGGGGATGAAAACAAAGAACCTGTACATATTTATTTCTGAATGAATGAAGCAAATTTTCTGTGTTTTATGATTTACAATGGCTACACGATCATGTTATCCAGCACTGGCCATTCTTGTTCTTAGGTGGATAACAAATATATTTGCATAAAAGTGGCTCTTCAGGCCAAATACAACCCTCTAATGATTTGTCTCACATCCAGAGTATCCTCCTTCGAAGAAAATATCACCAAATGCTATTGTTGCTGAATTATCATGGCAAAGATTTAACAAACTAGCAAGATGAGAAATAATGCCAATCATCATCCTCCAAGGAAAATATCACCAAATACTATTGTTGTTGTATTATTATGGCAAATATTTAACAAACTAGCAAGATGAGAAACTAGCGAGACAAGAAATATATAACGTTACGTGCCACCTTTTAGCATTTGATGTTCTGTTTGATCATTGTTACAACTCAAAATTAACAAATGATAAGCTTGCTACATACCTCATACTTTTAATTCACAAAAAGATCTTACACTCTCTTTGCAAGTTTCCACATATTGACAAAGTATGATTGCTTGTTCCAAAGGATTCCCTAATTTCATGCAGAAGAAATGAAACAATTTTCTTCCATCCTCATTGCCTTCCAAACCTCATGTATCATCCTAGCCTCATTGAAGAACACTTGGGACAAGATTATAAAAGTTTTAAGCCCTCAAAAATACAACCTTTATACATTTCAGACAACACGTAAGACCAGCACTATGGAGCAAAGTCATTTTTTACGAATAGATACATAATTCATTCTTCAATTGAGATCATGAATACACATGCCCAAATAGAATTACTTTCATAATTTCTTCCTTCCAATAATATGGGTCACGGACACACCTTCCTCACTTAGAGATAAAACATGTGGATAGAGAAAGATAGATATGTAATTCGCACCCATGGGAGACCAATATGGTCTATGGAACAGGACTGCGCCCACTTCGAGAATCGAACTTCCATTCTCTTAATTGTATGCCTTTGATGCTGATATCACTAAGCAAATGATTGGTAAGAGCAATGAGCATCAATCATGGTTTTGAGCTGTTATCATCTTTCGGGTCTTCACTACTTTCTTCCCATGGCAATTCGTGACGCGGTTTGTTATATTTTTCTCGCAACTGCTTAATAGGAATGAAATCTCCCGCAGCATCCATCCCATAAAAGAGGAAAGAGACGTATGGATGATCAAATTCATCCTGGAACAAAATAAATAAATAAACTTAATTTGTAGCTATATATTACTAGTATTTTTTCAGTTATTTCTTTGACTCTTAACCAAAAATTAAATGGGCCTACTTAATTAACAAATATTAAATTCCCTCCTCAGTGCAGAATAGTAAATTTATCACAATCCCTAATCCTTTTTTAGGAACTGATTAATTGACTAACTTATTTCTTTGTTATAATCACAAGGGTTTGTTTTGGTTTTGAACTTAAGAGGCATTCTGATCATTTTTAAAAATTAAAAATTAGGGGCATGGGGCCCATATTGACACATATATTTCGTAAATATTGTTACCTTATCTGGTTCTTCAGGAGCCATCAAATTTTCTTCAGCAACTGAAAATCCAAAAGCAATGGGTTCGGATTAGAAACAGTTCTTAGTGAGAGAAACCAGGTTTCTCTATAAAATACACTTGCATCCCCATATCAATGCCATCATTACTCGGCATCATGGGATTCTTTCCTCATCAGCCTATGTTGGAAACCTTTTGACACTAAACAGCTTTCAGTAAAATTCAGCTGACACACTAATCGTTGAAACCATGTGTCTTAAACAATAAGGTGTGTACATACTAAACACAAGTTAAAGTCAGATATAAATAGCCCTCTAAGTAGGGTAATGAGATAAATATGCATACCGTATGTGACCAACAAGTTTGGCTCTGATCTCATATCCACAAGCACCTAAAATAAGCAATACAATTTTGGAGTTAAGAAAAGATAACTGTAATGTTTAAATATTGATCTCCTGACTATTTTTCTTTTGTTTATATGACCATTTAAATCCACAAATGCAATCAATGTTTCTTTTGCTAACATTATAATGTCCTATGCACAAGCACTTCATAATCATCATTAATGTCCTACAAATGCTTCTTTGGTTTTTAAACAACCATACATTGAATTTAATATGTCACTTCATAATCATCATTAATGTCCTATAAGTGTTTCTTTGGTTTTTACACGACCATACATTGAATTTAGTATGCCCAACAAGAGTTAAATTTCAAGAATTCATTGTAGAATCATCAATCGTTTTAAATTTATTCATGAGAATAGTTCTCTTTTTCGTTCAAAACTTTTGAGAGACACAGGACAGGCAGCAATGGAGATGTTCTGAACAAGTGCACCTATACTCTAAAAAGAACTTGATGTAAAGAAAATGTGCACGTATACTCAAGCTTGAAGTATGGAGATGCTCTGAGCTAGTGCACCCATACAGAAAAGAGAAATTGATGTAAAGAAAATGTTGACTACACAAGCTTGAAGTGCAATCTATCCCAAAAGCTATTCTAATATATTATGTACATAGTCTAAAACGAGCAAATGCACATGTACATGTCATTTAAAATAGAATATGAGCCTGAATTTAGGAGCATATAAATAACAAAAAGAAGAAAACATGGACATCTGTAAAGATCAAGACTTGTATGATATGTTAAGAAACTGTGCACACATATAGAGAACCAAATGTTTGTGGTAATCATAAGCATTTTCTAAAATGATTTAGCTCAATCTCCAATGTGAAGACTAAGGTAGACGTCTGAGTTCAATTGGCTAAAGATATCGAAACTCGAAAGTTGTTTTCAAGGGTTGAAGGATATGTAATTTTGTCAAGATCTATATTGACATTGTGCACATGAAAATCTAAATGGAATAACATTAACAGAATGTTATTGGGCCTATAGTAAGATATAAACTTACTTCAACGAATGAAATAAATTCCAAACATTAAAATAAACGTGGCACATGTTACCCTGGAACAAGCATTTCAGCTGCAAGGTTAGCTGTGGCACTGTATCATTGAGTGACAATAATAGTTATAAGAACCCATTCAACGAGATACATTGAAATGCAATATTCTGAATCGCCTCTAAATGTCACAAGTGAGTCCTTCTATAGAAGATTTTATTTTATTATCTCAATGAAATGCCATTCAGCAAAGAAGTATGCATATAAGAGATTAATAAGTTAATACCTGATAAAAAGGTTGATTTTGTCCACGAGAGAGAGTTTTTACCAGGTCAGATGTGGGCCTCTCTAATTCAGAGCATAGTGGATCCATCCCACACACAATACCTCTGTATCCTGAAACCCAGCATATAACAAGTATGTCACAGACATTCCTCACTAAAGAAACGAGTATTAGCTTTTACTCTAATCAGATATGTCTACAGTAATATTAGTTATTATTCTATACTATTATCTACTCCATTTAACAAGCTCATATACTACAAAAAATATTGCAAGTGTTTTATTTAATATAAAGCTAAATGCCCATATGAGTCAATAGGATTGCACAAATAATTGTTCTGTGCAGATTAAGCACATACAAGATTAAAATGTGAATTCAAAACCTATTATATGTGTAACAATCGGCAACAGGGTTCAGTTTAGTTCGAGAGTGTCAAACTCAAACCGTTTAAAAACTTAGAAACTTAAACAAAACGGAACTGAACCATGAAACTGTTTAAACCCAAACATTACAAAAAATCTAAGCTCAAACCAAACAGTTTTAGAGATTTTTAAACCATTAAAACCATGGTTTCACGATTCAGTTTCCGTTTTCAAGTTAGGTCAGAATTCAATTCTAAATTTTAAAATTTTCAATATTTCAAATTTCAAAATTTTAAAGATTTTTCCTAAAATGCCAAAATTAGGCTTAAAAGTTAAAAGGTTGTTCCACAAATAATAAGGTATCAACCCTAAACCAGAAACCCATTAAGCCGATAAAGGCTCAAACCAAACCGGACTGGTTTCACAATTTCGGTTCGGTTCAAACCGAACTGCTGCCAATTGCTATATATGTGTTACTATTGGGGGTCACATATGTTCACATAATGTTTATAAGGTTGTCATTGTTGGTGCTTCCAGATATCCTCGTGCTATACAAAACACCATACTCATTAGCTATTGCTTTCCCCAATTTTCACAATTCCTATTCATTCCAACATACACTCTCCCCACTCTATATGTTTACCATAACCAAAGAAGGGTAGGAAACATCATTGCTGAGTATTAAATGTGTTCATCCATGAGTCACATTGGGCATGGGCTAAAACTAGAGGCCTAAAACATAAGCCAATGAACGAGAGTAGTGAATCTGGCAGTAACTACTATTCTATAAAGAATACTTGGTGATTTTTCTAATCATATATGAAAAAGATATCAGAAGTACAATAAATGTTATAGAGCACATGAGAGGTATACCCGATTTCATTTAAAGACTTCAGCCAAACGGCGATTAGTTTTAAGGTTTTGCTTTCTTTGATAATTTCTGTGCAAAACAAACCCTCTTATTTGGATCACCCATTCAATCTCTTACGGCATCCTTGAAAATACTTCAGAAAACCATAATACCCTAAGAAAAGAAAGAAATTTATGACAGACACTGTTTTTAATTTCCTTTTAGGTTTTGCAGTTAGTTCCTTATGCTTAACAAAATAAATTACAAACTTATCTGAAGTAATCCTTACCATATTTGGTATGGCGCACTTTCTGACCAAGACGGAATGTATATTCAACATTTTCATATGCCAATGCTTTAGCAGCAGCAGCTAAAGACTCTGCCTATCACATAGAGATGATATCTTCTTGCTGTTAGCATCACGCAATATACAACTGTTACTCATAAAGCATCATGCTTATCATAATAAAGATACCTCTAATTTGGAGATCTGATCTCGTAGTTCAGCAGCTCCACCATAATCTTCTTCCTCAATAGCTTTCTGTAAATCATTTCTGTAAAGAAATGACACGAATTTGTAACACATGTTCTGCATTAGGCCAGAACTTAAAATATGAAAAAATAATGATATCAACATTTAAATATCCATTATAAGTGCTGAACAAGAATGCAATTTTTTACTACTTGCAACTCTTCAAGCGGTTCATTTTATTAACATTCACTTATAGATTGGTAACTCATAACGCTAGTAATACAATTGTAAAATGATCACCCAGCCCTTCTTCATCATATAAAAGAGACTCATATGTAAATTTCCCAAAATAACAGAATTTATATTTGAAACAAATGGACTTGAAAAGCAAAACATCTCACTAATTTGTAACACGGTTTATCATGGATGAATACCGAATTATCATTGTTTTTCCAAGTCATTCTTTGCCATTTTTAATTTTCTGGCCAAACCAAACATCCCTTCTATCATCAAGGTACATATATTACCTCCAATGAACAAGCAAAGATTAATGGATCCACTAAGGAAGAAGTGGAAAGATGCTAAAAGGGCAAAATTAGAATACTACATTGCAAACATCAATCCTGAACCTTGGGTTGTATATAAGGCAATAAGACCTATTGATCGTATTCAACCTTACCTCATTACTAACATGAGTATTGACTCTTTGTAGAGCCCTAACACCTTCGCACTCAATCACACAACTTAGATATTGATGTTGCATTATGGAATCAAAATCTGCCAAATATGAAGGCATGTAAGGTATGCAAGGAAAGGCTAGTAGGGGATGAGTATCACTGGCTTTTTACATGCTCTGCATATATATGCCTAATTCACACATCGAGACTTTGTGCTTCAAAGTATGAACATCCCGTCTTAGGAAGGAGACACACATCGAGACTTTGTGCTTCAAAGTATGAACATCCCTTCTTAGGAAGGAGACACACATCAAGATAACTTTTGTACTTAGGTTCCATGGGTCAATATTGGCCTCTCTATGGGCGCTAAAAATATCTATCTATCTATCTACCTCTCAATAAGACCCTACATTATATGAACCTTAGAGTGACATTAGAAGTTGACAAGTTTAACTGACACTTAAAGGGAGTCACCATCAAGTAATAAGTGGATTGCTATAAGCCCAAGCTTTCAAAGCTACTAGTAGCTAGAGTACTCATTTTAGTCACATGAGACATATGTCATCATTGATGACAAGACCCCTCTTCTCTACTCAATTCTATATGTGAAGAGTCAATTGTACAAGTAAAACCAATATAAAACATTACACTGAAGGAGCTAACTTTTTGATCCAGATTCCCCAAAGAAGTTTACGTCATCCAACTCTAATAACAGATTCATAGTTTAGGAGATTTCTGAAGAATTTAGGTCGAACAGATGGAGGAAATTTACATTGAGCAATGTGTATTCATTCAATGGTGCACAGACATGTATGCTTTACATTTGTATACAGATGTGAAATAGTAACTATCACTATACGCTATTTCACAATAAGTTCCATACAGTGTACAATGTAGCATCTAGAAAGATATTCAATACTCTACCTACACATAATTATCGATCAGAAAACAAATAAGATTGCAAAATTATTTTCTAGCCTGAGACGTAAAATTGTGATGCCTTTGTCCTGAGCCTCTTCTTTTGATGACACAGACCCCTTTGCATCTGCTTGTTTCAAGATCTCTTTGTCCACCTGACTACAAGTTACATGCATCTTTCAGGAGCTGGGTGGCATACATGGCAGAAACTGTAGAATTCAATCTCTCTTTTCTTCTTTTTTTAAGTTTAAGATTACCTCTGCAAGCTTTTCACGAATCTGCTGTGCCACTGCATATTGATCCATGTTAAGCGCACGCTGTCATATCATGCAAACACTAAAACATTAAGGATACTCCAACTTTTTCTTATCTTTTATTTAATATGTAAGTTTAGGTTGGGTTTTTTTGGGTTACTATGTAAGCTTAATATTGATCCATGTTAAGCACAAGCCATCATATCATGCAGATACCGAACTCTATGAAACTCCACCTTCTAATATGTAAGTTTGCATGCAAGCTTAATATCAATCGATGTGACCATAGGCTGTCATATCATATAAATACTAATTTGTAAGAATGGGAGTGAGGTTTTTGGGTTTATATGTGAGTTCAATATTGATTCATGGTAATCACACATTGTCATATCATTCCAAGACTGAACATTAACGAAGCTCCATCTACATCTCATCTTTTAATATGTAAGTCTTGGATTACTTGCAGATTAAAATGTAAGTTTCCATATTCATCCATGATAAGCGCAAGCTGATTTTTCATGAAAATATTGAGCATTAGAGAAGCTTCACTTCTTCTTAGTTTTATACGTAAGTTTGCACTTGCACTCGGACAGTTCGAGCCTTCGATATGAAGTGAAGTCTGTCATGTCCATGAAAACAGTGAACATCAGAGATGCTTTGACTATCACCTCTTAACATGCAAATTCACGGATTTGGTTTAGATTCTAGGGTTTCAGTTTAGGATTTGATCAATGTGAAGTGCACACTGTCATAACCATACAAAAACTGAATTCCAGGAAGCTTTATTTCTGAGCATATGTATGTTTAAGGTTTAGCGTTTAGGTTTAATAATAGGATTGATTGATCATCAAGGTTAAGTGGGCTGATATATTCATTCATGGCACATGCAAACACTGGACATTATAGAAGTTCTACTTCTTGTCCTTTCAAATATAAGTTTCGTGATTCTGATGTGATCTATGGCGAAAAAAATAAACATGATAATTCAAAAGGGTTAAAGTAATTAGGACTTACAATTTTTATTAATATTTCAATTGGGTTTAGGGTTTATGGTTTAGTTAATTGCATGATTATTATAGCTTAACAGATTCTCGATTCCAATGTGATCTATTGCTAAGATTTGGGTTAGTTTTGGGTTAGTTTTGGGTTTAGGATTGGTTTAGGGTTAGGGTCTAGCTAAAGGCAATGCTTTCAATTGGACGTACGTTTTAAGGTTAGGTAGGGTAGGGTTCAGGATTTAGATCATTAAAAATAATTCAACTATTGGGAATCCAGTTCATTGTTCATTAAATCAAAGAAGAAGGAATTTAAAGAGGAACCTGAAGTCTAGTCGTCAAATCGATCTGGAAGAAGAAGAGTAAAAGCTCTTCATTTGCAATACTACTCTGTTCTGCAGAAGCATCTTCATATTTTTTCGCATCCTTATTATTCTCTTTCATCCACCAGAAAGAAGAAGAAGAAGCTTGACAGGAGAGATGGAAGTTCTGTGGATCCGTCGTGTGCAGCCAGAAGGATCCACTTCTCCTTCTCCTTCTCCTTCGTCCTCCTTCTCTGAAGGTCATGGCAGGCGGGAGTTTCTGCAGGGGAAGGCGCGGGGATGAAGAGGGTGAGAAGCAAGTGAAGAAGAAGAGGCCATGGTGGCAACGGTGAAGAAGGTGGGGCCTGAGAGGGATTCCGCCTTTCTGGTGATGGAGAAGGAGATGAGATGTTGGCGATGGCGATGGCAGTGAGGAAGCTCTTTCCATAGCATAGACAGACAGACAGACAGACAGACAGACAGAGAGGATATAGGAATGAATGAGTGGAAATAGTGAGTGACTCACATAAGAAGAAGAAGAAGAAGAAGAGGAAATAGAAGAAGATGAACACGAGTGATGAGTGATGACACAATTTGATGCTCTCAATGTTGTCATGACTTTGACATGAGAAGGACCATGACCAAGACCAAGACCAAGACCAGGGGTAGGACGATGAGAAGGACCTTGACCAAGACCATGGGTAGGACGATGAGAAGGACCTTGACCAAGACTAGGGGTAGGACGATGAGAAGAACCATGACCATGATCAAGACCAAGATGATGACCATGACTAAGACCAGGGGTAGGACCATGACCATAACCAAGACCAAGATGATGACCAAGAACAAGAACAAGAACAGGGGTAGGACCATGACCATGATCAAGACCAGGGGTAGGACCATGACCATGACCATGACCAAGACCAGACCATGGGTAGGACAAGGAGAAGGACCATGACCGTAACCATAACCAAGAACATGATGATGATCAAGACTAACAATGAGAAGGACCATGACAAGGACCGTGACCATGACCAAGAGTAGGGCTAGGACGATGACAAGGACCAACAATGAGGACAAAGGACAAGGACGAAGAGGAACATGATGCTGAGGATGAAGAGGACAAGGATGATGACCACGACCATGGTTGATGACAAGGACCAAAATGACAATCATGACCATGACCAAGACCAAGACTAAGACTATGACAAGGACCAACGATGAGGACAAAGGATGATGAGGACCGCGTGGATGAAAATGAAAGGACAAGGCCAAGGACGAAATATAATCGCAACATCCTTTGGAGGCAACCCACGGATCGACCATTCCATGCTAGTCATATATCATTCATGAGTGACTTCGTGTGCTATAAAGACAACGTAGATGATCTCTCTATGTGTTTTAACATCTTCTAGATGGAAACTTGTGTCTCTTAGTAATGAATAAGAGGAATTGTCTCGATGTTTATTCATGTATCATCCACGAGTGGCATCTTATGATGGTCATATTGTAATAGTAACATTTGGTGGCCATAACATGGTAAAGAGATTATGTGGCACTACTCCTATGCCATTGATTTGAGCATCGTCTTGTCCTCAAAAAGAGGATGATAATATATTAGTGTCCTCTCGAGGTAAAAATTGTTATGTCTCGTTTGGAGTATCATGACTATAACATTCAAATTGTTTATAATTCATGAACGACATCATGTACCCAAGGCAAGATATAGGGGTTTCCTTTATTGATGCTAAAATTCTTGTCAATCATACTTGTAAGTTTTTCTTTTCATTGCCCAAACGCACCTATATCTTTGTTTCTTGATTGCCCCTACTCAACCTCCCAAAAAAGATGAGAAAAGGAATAATTGTCCACATAAATATTTGGCAAAGACTTGGCCACTACATAGTGGCAATTATAGAACCTGCACCTCGACCTTGTTAAGGTCCAGAAATACGATACTCTTACGCAAAGAGCATATATCATCTCCTTCACTAGCCATGCCACACTACAACCATCAAAAACTTGCCCCTGCCTCCATTATTGTAAGTGACAAGTACCCTTGTAGAATGCATTCTAACATGATGTTGCAAACAATTTTGCCTATCCATACATCAAACTATCATCATTTACCACGTCCTCAACAAACTTTGTGGAGTTATGTTTCAAGGAAAACTCAACACACTTACGTCAAGGTTGAACTCGGGATGTAATCCCCATACCAAATGATACTCATGCACTACTTATCTGCCACAACCTTACAACATGTTGCTTGGTGGACCAAAGCCAAGGCACAAAATAGAAGATTGTATGGTTTGTTTTCTGGATCCCTCAAGGCCTTCCATATTCAACCAAGGGAAAATCTTCAATAAAGACTTGAATATTCTCTAATTTCCCTTTTAATATGACATGTGATATATGCATTAAAAATGTGCCTTTATTGGGACAACTAAGGTGCATATGTGTTCTATTAGAGGTCATCATTAACACCATTGATATGAAGCAATCTATAAGGGAATGGACAGATTAGGTACCCAACCAACTTTTTTTTTATGTTGATGACATTGACTTGGTTTTTATCCATAAATCCAAACATGCTATCCCAAAGAATTACATGTAACACATCTGAAGCAAATCAAGGATCTAATAATCAATGCAATCAATGTATTTCACATACCTAGACCCAAAAAGAAGCGGCAAGAACTTCACATTAAGAAATCATACCTACAAACACATCAAACAGAATACAACACACCCATTGTTGAGTTGGTCAACTTCAAAACCATTGCGACTCAACGCATACATAATCACATGGGGCATACATGCAATCAAATGTGACCAATTCCCTTGACCAACCTCATACCATGGGTCACCATCAAGCAAACCACAAGTACCAGATACACCACCATCCAACTGATTTCAAAAACAGTTGGGTCAAGTCACTCTAGCCAAGTATTGCCAACTGATTTCTTAAAAGCGTAGGTAATCAACCTTCATTAGCACAGGGACGAGAGGAATGAATGTCTTTTTCCAGGTGCCACAGCTTCCTCAAAATTATATAATGGAATCCTACTGAGTGACGGAATGCTAGCAATGAAGGTCCAACCCCTAATCACCTCTCTAATCGTACTCTAGGTACCTCAATACATAGTCTACATAGGATATTATTTGAGACTGTTGCTGCAAAAATATTTCTCATTTCAAGGTTTCACCTTTCCAACTTCCAAGCTCATTCGAGATCGTCTAATGCTCACAATTAGAGGAAAAATAATTCAACTAAACAACCATCATGATCATGAGCTATAAAGTTTAAACCATATATAAAATTACAAAGCAAGAATGTCTTTTTCCGAATTCTCAAATAATAAGTGGACGATATCTCTCAATATACCTTACAAATATATATACTTTTACAAACGACCAACTTTTGACTAGTTTCACTCCCTACTTTGGAATACAACAGGGTCTGTTCAAAAGTAGTTAGTTTTCTGGCAACAGCCTTTCATTGGGTTTTTTCCCTCTTTCATTTGCAAGAACGAAAACACCAGCTTTTCTTTCGACTGCATTCATATAGTGGTTCAATGAATCTCTCCTACAAAAAATCTCGTGAACATTTATCGTCGTCACAATTTGTTAAGCAAGCCTCCGTACCTGCCTGCCATTCAAAGGAGTTAGCAAAAACATCGACATCATATATATTAGTACCATAATATCTAATCATCATTGTGAATTTTAACCAAATATTAGTATCACAATATCTTCATTATCATAATAAAGAATTTAAGCCATATTGGTACACCATAATATCTTCATTATCATAATAAAGAATTGAAGGCATATTAGGACAATAAGGTATGAATATTAATATAAAGAATTTATGCCATATTAGTACCATATAACATCTTTCGTCACAATAAAGAATGTAAGCCATATCAGTACCATAACAGCTTCATCATCATAAGAATTTATGAACATACTTTCGCTTCTTCTGGCGACTTCGCCAAAAGCAAGCAACAGCTCCAAATCCACAGCTTGCAAAAGCTACAGCTAAAGCAGCACCAATAGGTACTGATGCAGCAGTAAGTGCAGCAGATTCTGGCACATCTGACACTATTTTCTTCGCTGAAATTATAGAACCAGTAGAATTTGAAGGCGAAAGACCATGTCCATAGAATTTCACTAGAAAGAGATACACCTCTGCAAAAGAAAATGACTTCTGATCAGTACTATTGTCTGCCCCTTTGATAACTTCCGATTTCCAACATGATTTGCAAAGACTTTCTGGAGGCCAGGGCTGCTTTAAGAACACTGGATCAGCATTTCCAAGAGATGCTTCCTCCTTTTGAAGCCTACTATTTACCTAAAATAAGGTGATGAACATAGTAAAGATTTCCATTAACAGACCACTTACGAAGAAGCATTGAGCATCATATTAACAAAAACTTAATATGGCAATTACTTGATTATGAACATCCCACAACCATATCGCCAATTGACGACGTGATGAAACTTTCAACTTCGCACTTCACCACGTGAATAACAAGAGACAGTAGCTGATTTAGCACCAATAAAATTAACCAGAGGCAAAGCTTTTAAACGTGTTAATGGCATGCATACCTTGAACAAAATCGAAGAAAATGTTCACTGCATTCCTTGCAATTAAAAAAATTCCCAACAAAACCACAAATTGTCTGAAATGCTGTAGCAGCTAACCTATCTTCAACTCTCACAGACAGAGCATGGAATAGAAGCCACAAGCCACAACTGCTTGATGAAAGAACCAAGGAAAATCAAAACATATTTGAAAGGATTTAAGCATTATAAGAAAAATCACAGCGAGATAATTATGGCTATTAGTATGTTGTCCAGGATATACAACGATACTTCAATGACACATATTGAATCATCATATAAAGCTCTAGTATATAAGTGCTGTCACACTCTAACCTAGCCCGTGATAGTGTATCTCATGGATATGGTGAGTGAAGCAAATAGTCTCTTTGATGAGACAGATACGAGATGGCAAACAAAAAAGAGCAATATATGGATGGGGTGGGAAGAGAAAGTAAGCAATCTCTTCAGCCATCACCAACTTATTCACCCGAAGAAAGACAAGACAAACTACTTTGGAAGAGATGATAATAATTGCTACGCCATCAACCCACATTTAAGACAGAAGTTGATATGGCTCCTAGCACACATATCTCGTAGGTTTCAATCTGCACTCAGATTGCTCATGACAATTGAGAATCGGATTATTTCCAAGGATATTATAGATATTGAATAGAGATGCATATAGATGACTGCATTACACAGCTGCTACTATCAACACCACTTGAATCGGATTGGATGTTAGAGATTTTGTGATACAGTATTCCAATTCAGAGGTCGCAATAGATTAGTGCATTCCACAGCTGCCATTATTGACACCATTTGACTGGAGGTTAGAGATTATCCCAAAATCTTCTACAGCTTACCATATCAACATCATTTGGATTGGATGTTAGATATTTTGGTTTTTTCACACAGGGTATATAAGCACGAGCTAAGATGCACTCCACAGTAGTTGAGGATTGCAGCATTATTGAAGGTTTCACAGATGACAAGAGTGATTAATAAACCAGGAAAAATATGGCACCGCTGAAAAGGTATTGCCCGAAGAGTCGGATCTCATTTTCTAAGAATATGGAACACCACTGATCAGGAAGATTTCTCTGTACAGATTAAACCTTGATCATGCAAAAGCACAACCTTATATAGAAATGTTAGGAGTATATTTGCATTTGATCTTTACGTGAAACTCCCGTAAAGAGCTGGGCTAAATGCAAGTGGGGCACCGGTTATTGACAACTCATATCATTGCTGAGATGATGATCATTAGCTGATGTAGCCAGGACTAGTTACCCAACCATGCACTGCTGACAATTCTTCTACTCGCTAGAAATGGGAGACTAACAGAGGACATTTATACAGAAGTGACCACAGCTATCTGGATGAAGATTATTCATACTTGCAGACACGGATGAGACATGTTACAGAAGACTCAATCAGATACGGAGACTTACTTCAGTAATCATAGAGTCTTTAATCCGTGGTCATATAGATTAACAAGGTGGTTTTAATTGAGCCATTTAGTATGAAAATTACCCGATACAACCAAGTGAGATTTGTTTGTTAGGGTTTTTATTAGATTCCTATGCCAGCTAATACAGAAACTAAGTTTTCTATTCATTGGATAACAAAATGAGCTGATATTACTACAATAACCATCACTTATTTGAGGAATGAGGTGTAACATGATCATGCAGAAGAGTATATTACCTGTAGCCTCGTGTATCTTTGCGACTGCCTCTACAAAAAATCTGTAATCGACCACAATCAGCAGCACATTAAAGAAAAAGTTGTCATTTTTTAAAGGTGAGTTGAACAGAATATATTGCATGCCACAATTTTGAAAGCATCCATCACTTAAGTCTGATTCTTAATCCAAATTATGAACTTTGAAAAGATGCATTGCTGTACAGTGAAATCTGACTGTATAAAAGCAGCTATTCTATAAATTTTGAAGGTACGGTTGAACACAACCAGCACACAATAAGGAACAGATATTAGTAAAAGGCAGATTACTAATGGAGAGCAAATAACATGATGGCAGCAGGGGAGTGACGTCAGAAAACCTTTGGACATGTAGGGAGTTCTTGATAAATATAAAAAGCAAGACGATGAAATATGGAAATAAAATAGAAATATCGAAATGAAATATCAAGCTATACAGGATTTCAATAACCAATATCAGAAAGAAAATTCCATAACTTCAACGCCTTTTAACTTCTTTTAAATTCTTCATTAATGAGCACAGTTCCCCAAAACCTGCTCTTCATTTTTATGTTCATATGCAAAATTCAAAGAAAAATGTAATCAAAACTGTGTAAAAAGATCACATATAGGACTTGGCCCTGAATCTCTTAATCTGCAATATAAATAAAGTCAAGCTTGCACAAGGATAAAACACATCTGTATTAGCATTATCAGTTTCAACATTCGTAATGAGAGACTGACCCAATCGTCATGAGGTACATGATCACCACAAATATGGAACCTTTCTAATGCTTTAAAATCAGGCCCTTCAATATCCTTGACGCCAATGCCTGCCTCATTTTCTTGGCTCGGAAGGGAAGGCCACCAATCTTCTAAGCTCATTAACAAGTCTGCAGTGCCCTTCTTACAGCTTCATGAGAACATTTCTAACAGAATTAGTACCCTTCTCAGACATACATATTATAAATACAAAGAACAGCTGCATAATCATCTAAGGAATAAGTGATAACATGCAACAACTAGAAGCTTACTTTCTTGATGGGTGATGAACCACTAGCAACTGTAATAATTGAATAAACACGGGACGTGTTTTCCCATTTAGAAGCTACAGTAATACCAGCTGAACGGTTAGTAAATACAAACAAGAACCATGATTATAAGAAAAATGAGAGCAAGGAAAATACACAAAATATGGTAAGAATATATATGTAAATGAATACTATTTAGATTTTCATGGATTTCCTTTACTTTTAACTAACCTTGTCAGCCACAATAATATCCATTGCTTTGGCAGTTGCTTCTTCAATGTCATGAATTGATATAGCCACCTTCTCTACCAAAGAGACAGATCATGGATAAGCATTGTCAAGTCTGGTTTTTGTGACATACTCACAAGCTGAGAAACTTTCTTCAGTAACAAAGTAAACCTTAAAGTTTTTTGACAGACCTGTCCAAGGTCGAGCTCACCACCTCTTAATAATAATGGTTCATTGAAATATCTTATATCCTCCAATGTATATGATCTGTCTCAAAAGAACATATAATTGTATACCATAAATAATTTTCAAATGCCTTGATATTTAAATCAAGTCGCAATGCTCCTACATATTTTCATGAGACATTAAAATGTTACATTCACAGCTACAGAACTGGCTTTCAGTTTCGAATTTAGACAATAGGCAAACAATCACCATACTTGTTGATCTTTTTATTAACAACTTGAAGAAGAAGATCTGCCCTATGAGCATTTCCAATCATTTCCCAGTCAGCAGATGCCCCCGCCACCCATGCTGACTTCATTCGTGGTGCCCAAAACAAGGTAGGATAACGAGAAATCTTGAAATGGTCACAGAGCATGCTGTTTACCTATTTTATGGACAACATATTACTGAGCAACACATTCATTAAATTATTGAAAACACAATATCATCTATAAAGGGAAACTAAAAGGCAATAACTAGTATTTTTGTGAATCATTGCTACCTTCAAAGCACAATCCACTTTTGCCATGAATAATATACCAGGATGAATCGCATCTGGCCCATTAAAAAGTCTGGCAACCTTTTCATAATGGGGCTGTATATAATAGCAAAGAGATTGTATTAGTCATACAAATGTATTTACATAATAGAAAACTATGAGAGAGTCTGTTTTCTTACTTTATAATTTCTGCAAGCTGGGCACCTGTGAGATAATATAAACAAAAAACGAAAGCATTAAGTGCAAGTGCAAAAAGTACATTCCTTAGGAAGCAAAAAATCTCTAAATGTTTTATGATGCAGACCTTGACTTAGATCTACATCAAGATTCAAGAATCAAACCAAAATGGGTCTAAGTGAGGTCATGGAATGTGAGGCAATAATTTCTCTCCCCATGAGAAGAATGCATTCAGAAAAAAAACCAACAACCTACAATGAGGCAGTAACATGTGAAAATCTCAAACGAGGTGATTCAAATAAGCTGATGAACAACAATTCAATACCACAGATTTCAGAATAGATGCATAGCCCAAAATGGCATAGGTCCCTAAAAGATATAAAGTAAGCACACGTGCCTTTATACAAGGACAACTAGCATAATAATCTGAATGAGAACAGTTAACACATTATTTGTGCCAAATTTTACACCACTTGTGCCATTGCTCAACTCTATCATTTTTTATCTCAGTTAATCTTCAACGCTAACTATGCTGTTGTAAGGAACTTTGGGCATCAGTCTCATTACAATCACCTAGAAACATAAAGACACTAAATCTGCATATGCTGCATCCATCCATGGATGCAACAGAGTCTTTGCAATCACATCCAATAATGCATATGATCCACAAGAGATCCCCTCCATGGGAACTTCTAGTTGTTAAAGAATCTATCAAAGCAACATTGTTACATTCTATATTCAGTTCTTCACTAGATAGTGACTTGGGAGAGGTTAGACAGCTTGTCAATCCAAAATCAGCCATATCCATCCCTGAAGCAATTCAAATGTTCATTACCCCATGAAACACCAGATTCTCTGCTGTCACATTTGTTATGCCATTGTTCGGCACAAGTCCCATCACTACTGGAACTCCTGGGTCCAAATGATTCTATCATAACCACATTTGTTTCAGAGCCTATGCTCTGCTTCCACACTGAATAGAAACTCATGACGCAAAAGATTGTGTTTTCCAATATACATAAAACAATCCGGATCATATGGAGAAAAAACAGCCAGATATTATCTTAAATTTCCAATACCATAGATCCTACATTATATCGGCAGACAATAAAATATCCTACCTACAAAACGCATCAATCATATTTAGACATCTACCACCTCCCCTTTTAGTGTCTCCTTCTCTAGACCATAGACCACGATGTAACCGCACTACAGTCACATGTACAATCATAGCTTCGATCAACGATAAATATTTCCGTAATCAACAAAGTTGCTACACTAACCTGTTGGTATAGAGCATGATAATGATCAACACACTAAGATTATTTGTATGCCTATGCATTACATTCCCTCCCTCCTACTGGATCATCCTCAATGAGCATATACAATCCCTCTCCCTCTTACCAGATCGTTAACCAAAAATCAACAATTTCATATATATCCCTCCTATCCGATCAAGATCATACAAATACGTTAATCACAATAATAATAATTATTATTATTATTATTACAATTATAAAAAAATATTGTATGGTATCAACTAATTAATAAATCGGCAACTCAATAAAAATGCAGCATTCAAAATAGAATCATAATTTTAAAAAGAACAAAATTCGGTAGCCTAACTAACCAGTTGGCGTAGAACTCGACTATGGCGTAGAGAGCAGGAGCCGTGGACAAAGTAGAGTTGAAAGTGGTGGCATCCAAGGCAACAGCAAAGTCTTTCATTTCATCGGTCGGTGTTCCAGGCTTCTTAGCTTCGGATCCGACGGTAGTAGCGATACGAGATCCGTGGCAGAGATTGATTATTAAGCAGAAGAGATAGCTCAGAATAAGAATCCATCGCCAGAATGAGAAAAGAGAACATTTGCTGTGGAGAAACCGATCTGCCATGGAATAACAAAAAAAGAAAAATACAAAAAGATCAGATTTAATCTGATCGGAACTCTGATAAGATCTGGTTACTGAGGCTCAGTTGGCGATGGTGCAGGGCATCGCATTTCTCTCTCTACATATATATATATATATAATGTCAGAGAGACGAGAAGCGACAATGGCCCACAAATTGAAGGAAAATGTGTGACAGAGTTGAAACCCTAATCTCATGACAAATGTATGTACCACATATGCATACACATACATACATACATACATACATACATAAATACATACATATGTATACACACATAACATAGCATTTATACATACATACATACATACATACATACATACATACATAAATACATACATATGTATACACACATAACATAGCATTTATACATACATACATACATACATACATACATACATACATAAATACATACATATGTATACACACATAACATAGCATTTATACATACATACATACATACATACATACATACATATGCATACACGCACATACATACTTACATGCATACATACGTATACACACATAACATGGCATTTATACATACAAAACATAGCATACATACATACATAAATACATATGCATACAAACACATAACATAACATACAGACATGCTACATACATAACATACATACATATGCATACACACACACACATAACATAAGCTACCTGCACGCACGCATTGCATACATAAATTATATATGTATGCATACACACGCATATAATGTAACATACATACATGCTTTGCATACTTATTCCTCTTGCTTTCCATTATTGTTCTTCCCGATTCATTTGGGCACACTCTTACATGAGGCCGTGTTGATGAGCTCCAACATGTATCTGTGTGTGTGTGTGGTATAGCTTTCGGTGAAGAATATGGTTTTGGAGTTGGGTGCAACATATGTAGCATAATGTGTTAAGTGTGAGCCTCGACATTTCTCCTATATCATGATACATTGGTGTTGCAAAATTGTTTCATTTACTGAGGAATCTAGCGATGCATCGTGAAAGCACATGGTTGGTTGCATCCCATCTTCCGAAACATTTTCCTTGTATCCAATTGGAACCCACAAAAAATAAATTTATGTGCCTTCTAGATTTTGTTGCATGCTTCCCGTTTGATTTTAAAAAGTCGATGTATGGGACATTTTTGAACCTAAAGGATGTACTTGGTCACCCTTTTCGGTAGCTATGATCTCAATTGGAATTGATCATGTCCCGATAAGTAAGTAAGAGAGTGTATGTCATTTGTTTCTTGAGTTGGAGAAACTTTGTAAGAAAATGTTTCTGGACATTTTCCAACTCTTTCCAGGTGGACATAAGGATACTTTTGCCCCATACTTCCACACCATGGAGCAACATCAATGTCACAAAAGTGTTAAGAATGTATTTCTCGAGGACCCAAAACTTAAATTCTCCATGATTGCACGTGTTCTCAAATGCATAATATGTCTCTTTCCCGCCTCTAAGAAGTGGGTAGTACATCCATTCCATCTAATGATTTGAAGAAACTTCAAGGTCAATGTATTTGGAGCTTTCCACAATTTTAAGTGGCTCATACATAATGCATAATCTATCTTTTCTTAGCTCTTCACAAGCATACTCTTTGCTTTAGTGTTGTTGACACTTAACTTAGTATGCATGCAAAAATCTTCTAATGCCTTCATGAACACCATCAGTTTTTCAGCACATGGCTAATGACATTTCCGAGATCTCTTGGACATCTTTCTAATCATCTATTTGATTTATTCAAAAACGCAGGAAGCATGATTCTCATGTTCGTTGAGTGCTAAAATGACTACAAGAATATGGCCTTTATGCACAGCTAGAGAAGTGTATTTATTATTGCAAACATGTAGAATTCTAATGGTTTATCATCTCCCCTGAAGGAATCTTTATGGATCCAACTACCAAATGGAGTTGATGTCACAAACTCTATTATTTGTGCAATGTTTTCTAGGATTCCGAATTCGCAAGCTTACACAAAACTTATTTTGCTCTCACACAACTCATAAAGAAAGATCAAACATTTGTTTGGATTGTTGATGCATATAATGATTTTTTGGGTCTCAAGAAAACATTTACATCCGCTTCTATTCTAGTTCATGTTGATTTGTAAAAGCCATTTATTATTGACCTAGATGTATCAAATTTTGCATTGGGTAGTATTTTATCATAACATAGTGATGATGGGAAACTACACCCAATGGCTTTCGATTCACGCAAAGATCAATTCAGAGGTACATGACAAAGAGCTATTAGATATAGTTGAATCCTTTGCACAATGGAGACATGTTTTGGAATGCTCTCCCCATCAAGTAATTGTATTCAATGATCACAAAAACCTCACTTATTTCTAGAGTGCTCGCTTGCCAAACAAATGACAAGCTCGATGGGCACAATTTCTTACTCATTTTGATTTCAATATTACATTTCTCCCAGGAAAGCAACAAGGGAAAGTAGATACATTATCACAACGTTTGTATCTAGCACCTCGTCCTGGTGATCCAGCCTTCGATAATAATAAAACAGGTAATCCTAGGTCCTCTATAGCTTTAAGCAACTATAATCTTTGATACTCCACTAGATTCAAACATTGCTAATACTATTCGTCATTAACTCAAGAACAATTTATTTGGTCAATACATCTTAGATCATATTGATTTGCCTTGTGCATCTTGTTCTTAGTCACAACAGCTGGGGCGGATTATAAGCAATTCAACTAGCGTGATGGATTGCTCTTCTTCAAAAATCTTCTTTATGTTCCTAATGAACCATCTTACCTCCAATTCATACAACATTGTCATGATACATATATGGTTGGACATTTTGGCATCAATAAGATCTTGGATTTAGTAACATGATCATTCTAGTGACCTCATCTACGTAAATTTGTCGAAGATTATGTTTGCACATGCAATACATGTTGTAAAGCAAAGATGCCTCAAAATTATCTGTATAGTTTATTGTAGTCATTACAAATTACAAGTAATAGCCCATGGTCATACATTGTCATGACATTGTGGCGTGAAATACATAGTTGGTAAGGATTCAACCTACAACCTCACATCAACAAGACGTCATGCTCAACCATTCTGATATGAGCGTATGCATTTGTATATAATGGTTTATTATTGTATAGTCTAACATATAATACATTTCAGAATTAGAATATTCTAGTCGTAGTATATTCTACAAATATTGTACGGTATATTCTAGACGGGTATTGGTATATTATAGAGAGTATATTATAGAGATATTCAATCTCAGATAAATACTTGTAACCTCCTTGGTCCCTTTCAGGGGATTCAACACCAGTCATTGACACATCAATCTAGTATTATTGTTCGATTCCATCTTGTCTCGTTCATCTTTATCTTCGTGCTCTTGTGTCGTTCCTAGCTTCTTAAGTTCCACGCTATTAGCCCCATCATCCATGCTCAGTCTGAATACGCGGTCGGTGTGTCTGTGACAGTTTGAATCCCTTCCAACTAGAAGCATCACATGTCTTCGTCATCACCCTTGCTTCTAGAGTTACTATCGTCACAATCCTTGCTTCCAGAGATACCGTCATCAACATCCTTGGTTTTAGGTACGCGTCCTTATCATCATTGTCTTCGTTTCCTTGCCTTCGACATCATTATTATCAACACCTCTTGTTGTCTTCATCAAACATATTGATTTGTCAATTGCTCACCTTCATAGTTCTGGTGTGGGTTACAACCTCTCACTTTCCTGGAGGGGATTGAATCATTGCTCGTTTGCACTCCACTTTCATTTCGGTTCAAGTTTCCCTCCACTTTCCTTTGGCGAGGATCAATTTTGATCGCTCACCTTCCCAGTTCCGGTCGACGTTACAATCGCTCACTTTCATGGTGGGGATCGAATTATTGCTCGCTTGCACTCCATTTTCATTTTGGTTCACATTTCACTCCACTTTCTTTTGATGAGGATCGATTTCGATTACTCACCTTCTAGTTCTGGTGGGGGTCACAACCACTCACTTTCTTGGTGTGAATTGCGTCGATTTCTCACTAGTGCTATTGTTTGTGTCGTGTTTTGGGTCAACCTCGACTATTTACCCTCTCATGATAGAAGAAGTTGAGTCGACCATTTCACTTGCACTCCTTCACACGTTGTTGTTCCAGTCCCCGATGAGGACCGCACATGGTCACTCCCGCCAGTTCGTGTTCTAGTTCAAATTCCTGGTGAGGATTGCACATTGTCGCACATGTTCCAGTTCTCGATGAGGGTTGCATGGTCACTCACTCTCATTCCTGTTCCCGATGAGGACCGCACATGGTTGCTCGCATCCATCGATGTCCCGGTCTCTAGTGAGGGCCACACATGGTCGCTCGTGCTTGTCGGTGTTTCGGTCTCCGGTGAGGACCACACATGGTCGCTCACCACCCATTGGTGTTCATGTCTCTGGTGAGGACAATACCACAGATGGTCGCTCACACTTGTCAGTGTTCCAGTCTCCGGTGAGGACCACATGGTCTCTCACGTCCGTTGTTGTTCGTGTCTCCGGTGAGGACGACACATGGTTTCTCACGCCCATTGATGCTCCACTTCCCGCTCACCCCTACACCACGGTTTCGAAAAGGAGGTCGTAAAGGGGAGGATAATGTCATGACACTGTGACATGAAATACACAGTTGGTGAGGATTTGTTGAGAATCAAGCTCAACCTAGTCTAGTGTGTGAACACACCCTTGAGAGTGTGCACTCAGAGGTCAAAAGTCACCACTCTTATCTACGCATTAACTATGTGTCATAGAATCATATTCTATGACACATAACTAATGAGTTTTCACATTCCCCATGACCCATGAGCACTCTCCTCCTACTTTGTAATTAAGTCAATTAATCTCCTTTGTAATATACATCTTCTTGAGTATTCTATTGTCTCTCTGATCTATCTTGTGTTTCTCTCTCTCTCTCTCTCTCTCTCTCTCTCTCTCTCTCTCATACACACACGCTCACAACACATATCTCTGGTCTATTCCGCTGCACAAGAATCACCATCGATTCTTTACATGGTATCAGAGTGGTTTGGAAGCTGGATCTAGCCCATCCGCGTGTGTTGTGCTTCACGCCGACGTTCAAGAAGAACCAACTCATCGCTATCGAAGTGCAACTACATAGCTCGTATTCAAGAGAGAAGAAGAAGAAGAAAATCTACATCGAATACCATGAATACTCAAATGGGGAGCGCTCTCCCTAGCGAGAAGTTGAATCGAAACAACTTCGCATCTTGGGAGTACAAGATGCACCAATACCTTGTCGGCCAAGGCTATTGGGGTTACATCAAGGGAGCACAAGAAAACCGACCTGACCCGGAAGACGCCGACTACTCAAGATGGGAGCAAGCGGCGACTTGAGTAACGTATTCATTGGCGACATGTGTTCATGATCACATGCTCGGCTACATTCGAGAAGCCACGACGCCAAAGGAAGCATGGGAGAATCTACGAAAGATTTTTGCCGCCAACACGACCGCGAGGAAGCTTCAACTCCGCCAAGAGTTGAACAACATCCAACAACGGGATATGTCCATCACGAGCTACACCTTGAAGATCAAGGAGCTTTGTGATGCACTCGGCTCGATAAGCGTCAATGGGGAGGATGATGAAATGATGCAAATATGCCTCGACGGCCTTGCACCACAATTCGACGCGATGCGGACCGCCATACTAGCACAAGAGAATCCGCCCTCCTTCGATCTTCAATCCATGTTGTTGGTCAAAGAAAATCATGTTCGAACAAGGAGCAATGCCTCGGAAAGGCCACATGCTCTACACGCATTCGTACGAAGGAAGAGGACGCGGTCGTGCAAGAAGAGGCCAATTTGGCCAAGGGCGAGGCGAACGAGGCATGACTTACGAAAACAACTCGCAATTTCGGCATCAAGACAGAAGCCATCGAGGAACCTTCAGAAGAAGGGGGAGCTTCCATTCCGGTCCGAGCCAACAAACCTCAATCGAATGTGGTTATTCTGGAAAAAATCGGCCACCACAAAGAAGAGTGCCGAAAGAAGATGCGTGAGTCAGCTTCCACAAGCCGACAACTCACCAATTACACCACCAACTCCGACTATGATGATCATGGCGAAATGTTTGTAATGAGACATAGAGAAAATTCTATGTCGGTCTCTACTTCAACCAATGCCTCCAATCCGGAAGATGTATGGTTCGTCGACTCCGGTGCTTCGAACCATATGACGTCCCATCAAGAATGGTTCAAAGACCTATGAGAGCCAGATCGACTCGGTTATGTCGAGACTGGAGACGACACCACTCATCTTATTCGGCATGTCGGCAATGTCCCATTCGGGAAAGAAGGTGAACAAACTTGCATAAAAATTGTCTTACATGTACCCACCATAACGAAGAATTTGGTCTCGGTCGGCCAAATTGTGGAGCAAGGGATGCAAGTTTCGATTCAACCAAGGAGGTTGCTTCATCGAGAAGGAAGGCCGACTAATTGTTCATGGTCGAATGGAAGGCCGAATGTTTATCCTCGAAGCAAACGAGGTAAAATTGGCCATGTTTGCAAAGGGCCTCAAATTCAACACCGACATAGAGTTATGGCATAAAAGAATCGGCCATATCAATCTCAACAAACTCAAGGCGATGCAATCGAAAGGAGTCGTCATCGGGCTCCCGACCTTCAAAGAGAAAGAGATTGAAGGAGTATGTGAAGCATGCCAATTCGGCAAGCAACATCGGCACCCGTTCCCAAAGGAGAGGAACGTGAGCAAAGGCCTATTGGACGTAGTCCACTCGGATGTGTGGGGACCGGCACAAACCGCTATGTTCGGAGGATGTCCGTACTATGTTACCTTCATCGATGACTTCTCTAGATACACATGGATCTTTCCCATGAGGATGAAGAGTGAAGTGTTTACACTTCCAAAATTTCAAAAACGAAGTCGAAAAGACAATTGGGCGTCATGTACGATGTCTTCGGTCAGACGGAATAAAAGAATACTTCTCTGATGCGTTCACGGCATACCTTCGACAAGCAGGAATTCGGCGAGAATTCACTTGCCGACATACACCGCAACAAAACAGTGTAGTCGAACGCAAGAATCAGCACATCCTTGAAGTAGCAAGGGCCATGCTAAATGAGAAGCATATGCCCAAGTCATATTGGGCAGAAGTTGCAAATACCGCCGTCTACCTCATGAACCGATGCACAACATCCGGAGTGCACAAGGTCACCCCGCACGAGAAATACTATGGGAAGAAACCGGGTCTATCCCATGTAATGATATTCGGCTCCATTGCATACATACACATTCCTGATGAGAAGCGGCAGAAGCTTGACCCCAAATCAGAGAAGTGCATCCTCGTGGGGTACTCATTGGAGCAAAAGGGGTACAAGTGCTTCAACCCCTCTACTCGGAAGACTCATGTAAGTCGGGATGTCGTCTTTGACGAATCGACATCATGGTACAAACCCGAGCCGACTCTTCCCGAACCATCTACGAACGACCTCGACAACACAGAAGACAATGATAAACTAAGGTCAATACTCGAAGAGAGTCTGATCTCAACCAGATTGAGCGAACTACAAGTGCCTCCAAGCAACCAAAGCACATCTCGGCCAAGTCCAAAGATGGATAAAGTGAAGGCAAAAATGCTGGAATATGAAGACGATCACTTCGGCGGCAACGAATCGACTCATCCACTCAATAGTGAGATCGATGGCTTTGATGTGTCTCTTACAAGGTCATCCGGAGTTGAGAAAGCACTCACATCGGCAAATGAGAAACTCCGTCACTCCACCCGAGAGAAGAATCTGGTTAGCCGATTCGGCTACAACGACTATACGGCATACCATTATGCCTTTATGATGAAGGTGGCAGCAGTTCGAGAACTAGAGAGCTTTGTCGAAGCCGCAAAAGATCCACGATGGGTTGAAGCGATGAACGAGGAGATGCAAGCTCTCAGCAAGAATGAGACATGGGATCTCGTCCCTCACTCACTGCACAAGAAGGCAATCGGCTGCAGATGGATATACAAAGTGAAGTATAATGTCGATGGTTCCGTCAACTGCTACGTACAAACACATGGCGTCGACTATGAAGAGACCTTTGCCCCGGTGGCAAAGATGACAACTGTGCGAATCGTGATCGCACTTGCAGCGGCGAAAGGGTGGCACCTCCACTAGATGGACGTCAAGAACGCCTTTCTTCAAGGTGAATTAGAAGAGGAGGTGTACATGATACAACCACCTGGCTTCGAATCCAACATTCATCTGAAAGCCATATGCTGACTCAAGAAGCCCCTCTACGGCCTTAAGCAAGTACCATGTGCTTGGCACTCGAAGATAACACAATATCTTCATCGAATCGGTTTCCAAATGTCAAAATCTGACAATTCTCTGTATGTAAGAAGCGATTCCGAAAGTCCGATCGTCATCATCCTATACGTGGATGATCTGGTCATTGGAGGTGAGTATCTAGTCAACATCAACAAGGTCAAAGCTCTCCTTTCCAACAAATTCGAGATGACGGACATGAAAGAGCTCCACTACTTCCATGGCATCGAGGTAATTCGGACTCAAGCCGGGATTATGATCTCCCAACGGCACTACATTCTCAACTTGTTGTACAAGTTCAGGATGATTGAGTGCAAGTATGTGGCAACACCTTTCGACCAAAACCTCAAACTAGATGCCAATTCTGGCACCACAAAGTATGAGTCGACTCAGTATTGGCAATTGATCGGTAGTCTTATCTACCTCACGATCACTCGACCAGACCTGAGCTATCCGGTCGGCCTTCTTAGCCAGTTCATGCAAACGCCATGAGATATCCATTTGGATTATGCTAAGAGAGTGCTATGATACGTGAGTGGAACGAGGGACTATGAAATTCTCTATAAGTCGGCCATGCCAATTCAACTCAAGGGGTACACAAATGCCGATTGGGCAGCCTACAAAGCTGACCGACGATCAACCTTTGGTTTCGTCTTCTCCCTTAGAAGTGGAGCCATCTCCTTGAGTAGCAAGAAGCAACCAACCGTCGCTCTTTCGAGCACAGAAGCCGAATACAGGGGCACAACGGTGGCTTCATGTGAAGCCGTATTGCTTAAGAGGATATTCAAGGATCTTAGCGTTCCCATCAAAGATCCAATTCCCCTTTACTGCGATAATATGAGCAGTATTTATTTGGTTCGGAAACCTGTGTTCCATGCATGCACGAAGCATATCGAAGTGCACTATCACTTCATTCGAGAGCGTTGTCGTAGTGTAGTCCGCACACTACGTGAAAAATGTAAAAATAATATATCTTATTTAAGTACATATATATAAATAAAAGAAAATCTTAAAATATTTATTACATGCATAGGGCGGGATTCGAACCCTATACCTCCATGTAAATAAACCAAAACTTTACCATTGTATTAACTTATCATAAGTGTTATAAATATAGATATAATAGGTATAAGACTTTATTTATGCCTACCTTTAATAAAAGGTAAATCTATATTTATAACCGGTTTAGGGTTTGGTGTGTCCGTTGTCATGAAGATTTTCGTCCATAGGCGGAAACCGGGGTGGGAAGGGCAAGTCGGTGGTGTGCTACATGTGCACATGTAAACTAGGATATGGTGTATAGAAAGAGAGGGGAAATTTTATCCCACATTGTAAGGTCCCTCCCTCCTTGGGCTATAAAAGGAAGGGAGGGGTCACTTATGAGGGGTTGCCTATTTTGTGTGAGTAAGGTATACCACTTAGTCGAGGGTTCTCCTTCTTCCCATTTCGTTTTAGGGTTAGGGTTTTCTTCTTGGGTTTTCCTTTAGGGTTTTTCATATAGTCGTTCAGTGCGGCCATGGCGGCCACCATGGTTGTAATCATTCATTTCTTAATAGAACTTCTTGTTGAGTATCTTGATTGCATCTTCTTCTTCTTCTATCATAATGACATATTCGTTCTCTTCTCCTCTTGAGCTAATCTTTCTCCTCCACTCCCTAGTCCAAGACCCCCGTGGTCCCGCCCTTCTACACGCACGCGCGTAACAACGCGACACCGTGACATCTATCTCTTTAAATTTTGATCTTCCATTTTCTAATGAGTTCAATGTTATCCTAATAGTAGTTTATTTATATACTAAATGACACATTTCTTGTCGCGCACTAAAGATATCACAATTGAGGACACAACAAATCTAGTTATGCGTGAAGCATTTCGTCACCCCAGTCTTCCAGACAATGTGATCAATGATCATGAACCTCATTTTATATCTAATTTTTGGATGCATATCTTCACGATGCTCAGGGTGTCTTGCAAATTCTCCTCATAATATTGTCCCCAAACTGATGGTCAAACAAAACGCACAGATCAGACATTGGAGCAGTATCTTCAATGTTTCATTACTTATCAATAAGATGATTGGGTTGATATATTACATTCTGCAAAATTTGCATATAATAATTCTATACATTCCTCTATTGGGGTTACACCATTTTATGCGTACACAAGTTATCATCCTCGATGGTGTTTATTCGAAGCTCCCGAATTACCAACAAATCCTAGTGCTCATGATCATTTGGATAAACTAGAACAGATTCAGGTGGAACTTTCCAATCATATACATGAAACTCAAATAACACAAAAAGACAATGCACATCGATGTTGACTTTCATCCACTTTTGAAGTTGGAGATCAAGTACGGCTATTACGACATCATATAAAGACTACCAAACCATGTGTCAAATTGGATTTCCAATGGTTAGGCCCCTTGTCATTAGTAGAAGAATCAATTATATAACCTTTCGCCTTTATCTACCTCCACAATTATTGTTACATTTAGTATTTCACAATTCTCTCTTAGAAACATGCCAAATAAGTTCTATTCCAATTTGTATTACACCACTTTTCCCCTATTGAGCTTGAAGATGGACAAGAGTATGAAGTTGTTGTTATTCGTGATTCTAAGATTGTTCACAACAAGCTATATTATTTGGTGGGTTGGTTAGGCTATAGTCCGAGTGAGCACACTTGGGAACTGGTAGAGAATGTTGCAAATGCTTGAGCCCTTGTTGAGGAATTTCATCAATAACACCTTGACAAACGAGGTCCTCACAAAAGACGACTCATAATACTCATCGTTCAAAAAAAGGGGTAATGTCATGGTATGGTCGTATGGTCTCAAATAGGATTTGGATTGGTGACCTTATGGTAAACAGGTGGATGCCTTACCATTAAGATAAATATTATAATATATAAAATATTTTTATTTTCATTTATTATTTTATAAAGGTTTTAGATATTTTGGAACAATCTAGAATATTCATGAATATTCTACAATACTCAAGATCTTTCTAGAAACTTTAGGAACGCCCATGAAGGCCTTATAAATAGAGGCATATTGTACTATTTACAACCAAATTGGTGTCAATCTTAAGCCTCTAAGTTGTTTCTATATTTGTACTCTTTTTCTTATAATATATTTCCCGTTGATCATACAGACACACACTCTCTCTCTCTCTCATGAATCCCTCACATCCTTGTCTCTCATCCTAATAGTTATTGCATCACTAACCAACTTGCATAATGGAGTGGAGTCATAATCAACATGCACCTTCAAATTATGGTTAATTGAATTATTACCAACCTGCAATCCTCCTTGTGGAATTTTAATTTACAAGATCATGATGTAGTGGTGTAACGAAAGAAAGATTCTATGATGTGTGAGGATGAGTTAAATGCTAAGGAGTTGGTTAATAAGTGTTGTTGTAAAGATTGTGGTAGTGTGTCGCAACCACCAGGGTTCTGTGACTTGGGGATAATTGTGTGGATGGTTTGATGACAAGAAGGTGAGAAGACAAGATAGATCTGACGTTGTCGCAAAAAGGATTTTGTTTGTAAAATATACCACTTACAATATTTGTTTGCCAAAAGCTACTTGGCAAGACTCAAACTTAACTCCTCTCTTGGAAATAAGGCTTACCAAATAAACCACTTCAACTTTTCTTTTTCCCTAATAATTTCTTTCTCTTTATATTTTATTCTACAAAACTTGTTTACTAGAATAAGTGATTCTAGGAGGACTCAAACTCACAACCTCTATTTACAAAGAGACAATTGAGATAGAACACTTCATCTTCTTTATTTTCTTGTTATACAATTGTTTTCTGTACTATTTGTCTTGGATTCAACATGCCACCTTCTTGAGCAACCTCTGCATCCTTCACCCTCTCGAGCTTCTTCCTCGCTTTCTCTTCTTCTTCTCTTCTACTTCCTTTAGCCACCATGGGAGTGGCTTTTATAGGGGGGTCAACCGCCCAACCACCCTCTTGAGCCGGTTTTTATTACCGTTTTAATTTAGTTTATTTATTTACAAATTCTATTTTACATTCAATAAATTACAAAATCATCCTCCTTTAATTTTGAACTTCTCCTTTTGATATAATTACAGTTTTGTCTAGAGTGATCTTGAAGGTAACAGTGATCCTTCCAGAGGCTATGTCTTGGGCTTTTGAACTCCAATCCATGAACCGAAAAATCGTACATGCTCCTTGTCACGAAACTCCAAACGAAAAATGTCTTTCTATAGACTTTTAACATTGTTTTGATATCGTAAAGCCTCAACTTCACGACAAAGTGTCAATATCCTTCATTCCAAACTCGGTGGTTAATAAAGACTTCACTTTCTTAATGGCAACTAAACATTCTCCTCCAATTACCAGGTCATCAAAATACAAGAGGATAGCATCAAAGTTGGTTCACACATAAAGAGATTTATTTAACATAGACATGCTAGACCACACTCTTGATGCTTGATTGTTGCCACATTATTGCAACTCAAAAAAAATCATATTGCGTACTTGTGGGGTTCTAACTTCACATAGGTGGTTGTATCATGCACACCTTTTCGCCAGTCTCTTATTGGATGAAGACAAGTTCACATCCTTTGGTGGAGGGTTTAGAGTTCACACCTTCGCCATAGTGAGCACTAGATAACCATCAAGGAGTTGAATCTTTTCTTACTTAGGTTCACATGGTTGCATCTTTGCAATCAAACAATATATGTTTCCATGTTTTGTTACGAACATAATCTTAAGTAACAATTCTAATGCTAATTTTAGTAGTTTAAGTGTAGGATAAGTGGGAAGATAGTTATCCTGAATATTGGGAGAAAACCATAAGAACCCATTACATGTGGGTGGTTTAGGAGCCTTAGATGTTAGACTATATAAAATGAGTGAGCCACCCCCTTCCTTACAACATGTTAAGATGTTGTCAAGACTCTACCGGTGAGGCTAATCTCCACTATTCAATTACCATGATATAATAAAATCAATCTTTGTACATAACCCTTGACAAGACAAGGCTTTGTACCAATTCATGTTTTCATCAATTCATGTTTTACCTTGTAGAACCATTGACAATCGAACCTTGTAGAACTTTGTTGTCATAAAGAGCTTGCACCTCTTCATCCAATGCTTTCGCCCAAAGAAAAATCATTGGTTGCTTTAACTAAGATTTCTAACTTGGGTACAATTACTACATTCACCATAAAAGTATATTGTTGTGTGATGTAGTAGTTGTAACGTAATTATGCCGCCAATTTATTATCGTGAGTATGGTGTCACGGTTATTCTCATGCATCTAATGGGGCTTTCTTACATCTAACATTCTCATGAGCAACAAATTTTCATCGTTGAGGAACATTTTGGTGATCCCATGAGGGGCTTGTTGTCTCTTTGTGACAATTTGTATGTAACAATGTCAAA
Organism: Azolla caroliniana; assembly: GCF_043228905.1. Taxonomy (NCBI): domain Eukaryota; kingdom Viridiplantae; phylum Streptophyta; class Polypodiopsida; order Salviniales; family Salviniaceae; genus Azolla; species Azolla caroliniana. The sequence goes on from NW_028230455.1 coordinate 11,655,404, forward strand.
GAAGCAAAAACATGCAATGACCAAAATGACTTTAATAGTGCCGCTCCTATCATGATTTGATGACATATCATTGTTAATTATGGAATTATAGGGGGGACATTGTTAGAATATTAACAATGTTACGCAAATTATTAGAGGAAATAAGAAAAACATGGTGCTAGACCACTTGACCACCCCCTGAGTGAAGGTGAGAGATGGATCTGAGTCTCTCGTTAACATTTTATGTCGAGTTTAGACATGGACACATATATAATTATAGGTTTGCCATCATATTCTCAAAGGCTCCACGTAATAATGAACTCTCATTTGATGAATGTAGGTAGCCTTCTTTTAAAGGCTCAAGCCATAAGCCTTCGTCGGTTTCGCACTTGACTATTTTCTTAAAAGCAGTCAAGTGATGTAACACTCAAAAGTGATCTCCCATTGTAAGATTAAGAATAACTTAATCCTTACCTTTCATTCCTTGTGAGATAGCCCACACCTACTAACCTTAACGTTAGAGAGCTATGATGCATTATACCATAGAGTTACACTTGTAACATGAATCATGTCTCCAACTATCCTTCTGTTCATGATTTGATTGCACATGTGTACAAAAAAAGCCTTCTCGAGGAATTATAAAATAAAAGTATTCGCTCACTCATCTTGATTGGGTGTTGATTGAAGTCAAAAACTATTTCACCATAGTAGATTATGCACATGATAAAGCAAGGGTAAGGAACATATACGCATTTAGTTGTTGGAACTGCTAAGGGAATAAACCCTTAAAAGGTTACAAGTATGTCAAGTATTGCAACCACTAAAGGAACCAATCCACAAAATAGTTAATTGAGCCTATTGATCAACATTTTTCATGTATCTCGTTTTTTTTTTGACAAAAAGATTGTATCTCGTTTTAGATAGCACTCAATGGATTTATCCTCTTACCCCATAATAGAAGCATTACAAGTTTGCTTTGTAAGTATATAGTTAGGGAAGGGCATCAAGAAACCTAATTGGCATGCCCATGGGAGGATTGTTGTTTGGATTATTAATGGTCGGTAATGATGAATCATGTCTCCTTGTGTGTGTGTGTGAGAGAGAGAGAGAGTGAGAAAGAGAGTTTGTGCGTACTTGTATTAAGTAGGGCATGTCATATATGTGAGTTTCTTGCATGTGAAGAACTTCAAGAGGGGTTGAACGTAAATTACCATACAGGTGTAGCTGGTGTTGCTATAAGCATCATATTAATAGTATATTACTAATCAATAAACCAAATGAAAGTAAATGAAAGGTGAATAGATTGGATGGAAAAATCTGTTCCACCCAACCACCCCCAACCATGATCAAGACATAGCTAACCTACCACTGACATGCCATACCGACAAATATTAGGATGATTGTACCTTGAAAGATGTAACACGATCATCGCAACGAAAGGCTAGCCCGCATCACCGGTGCCTTAAGACGACAACCTTCTGACACAATGTGTTTGATGAGGGTAGCTAGGTCTTGTATTATACCTCTTCCCATGCCCCTTGAATGGATGTGATTTTCTAAAAGACTCTCCATTCATTGGTTATCAAGATCACGATACCCAATCACATTAGTTCCTTTCTAATATCAATGAAGATACCCTTCAGTTATGTAAATATTAGTGCCCTACATCGCATAGTTATTCTAACCTATGACACATTTTTATTAATTGCTACCTATAGGAGGAACAATTAATCGACGTATATAAGAGAGGTGAAAAAGGGGAGAATAAATAACACAAAGACTATGATAGGGATGGATGTTCTAAACGTTGAGGATCATTTGATTTCTTATATGTCTAAGGTATACAAGTACATTACACCTAAGTAGTGAACTGGTACGAGGATATTCCATGTGGGTGATTATTATTCAAATACCCATATGGTTAAAATATATAAAGACAGGAAATCTCTAGGAAAATTAGAGATTTAAAGTGGATGTAGCTCAGTTGGTAAGGTTGCCCAATGGAGAGCAAGTGGTCTTGGGTTGAACCCCTACATTCCACAGTGGCATCTAGTGAATTAAGAGATATATATGAAGTATATAATAGAGAGGTGCGAAATTAGTATTCAGATCCCAAACAATTCCAAATTTCATTATTAGTTAGTCATGGCAGTATTTTTCAAAAAAAGTTATTATTTACGGAAAAAGAGAGTTAAGTGGGTTGTGTTGTGTCTATTATACGAGACTCGAATGGATCAATGACCATGGCAACAAAAAGGTTGGGTCTCCCAACTATATGTCCTTGATAATACAACGAATACCACAGAGACAACACTTGCTAAGGGACCAAAATGGATATACATGTATGGGTAAGTTAATGAAATCAACAAGATTCAAAATAATGGATAGATAACTACAACAACGAAACACTACACAATAAGGGACGTGGCATAGCCCATTGTAGGGAACAATCTTTGGTTCTTTTAATTCTATGTCCATGTTGTTATGTTGTACACCAACCACCAAGTTAACATCAAAGAAAGAGCAAAATGGATGCAACCATTATCCCAAATTTCGATGGATTGTAACAAAGGTATTCACAAATACCAATGGCAACAATAGTTAATTCTTAAAGACATTATAAAGAGTCAATGAACAACATGACATGATATAGGGTTGTGAATAGATGACAGTTTACCCATACTACATGCAAGTTACGTGATGTTGTAGGTGAACATGCAAAAAGTTTATGTTTGACAAAAGACGTTTATAATGTAATTGCTTATATTGTTTCATTTCATAGTACTTAAAATTTACAACATAAAGGAATGAGTTAATTGTTCCATGCATTAATCAAGACAACACGTTCAACCATGCACAACACACCTTGATACATAAAACTATATTCCTGGTCCTTCTCAACATTCACTGATCCATGTCCCATATAATAACTTGAAATATATGAATGCACAAACAATTCCTTGTGCTGCAAGATTGGGTCCACTAAAATTGACAAGAATGTATCATTATGTTATTCGTTACAATTCAATCTCTATCTTCAATCAAGAATTGGTGTGTCATAAGTGCACCACGATGCTAAGGTGTGTTTCACGAACTTTGGTAGTCGTGACATTTATCTCCTGACTTATGTGATATAAAACTGATGGAACTCCCTATAGCGAGATGCCTACATGAATAACTCACATTCTATAGAAAAATCAAAACAAGCACCAACCATAATTTGATTAACGACTCTTTAGCTCACAAGAGATGCATGCTTGTCAACCACATACTACATTTTTCTTCTTAATACATTGTTAATCTCTCTAATTTGCATAATGGCATAGTTGTAAATTGGGAGCTCTAAGTAAGAGAGATCGTCTCCCGAAGGTTACATGTGACTTGAGGGGTGTTCATTCATGCTTTACAACAATGTGTACATGTTCATGCCCTTAAATGTTGATTGCTCTTGTGCTTGATGTTTCCACTCATAAACTACAAGAAGATTTATTTACTTTTTGTAAAACTGAATGAAACCCTCATACAACATTCAATATTTCTAGCTTTGATGTATATTTTTTATAAGTTTTAAAAAAAGACATGGTTTCCAAATTGTAAATTCTATTGTAGATGAGTTTATGGTATTTTTATAGTCAACTAATAGTTTTTATGTAAAACACTCTAAAATTTCATGAATTTTTTTTATCCTTAGGAAACATTCCTCGATGACCATGGTCTTTTGACTTTTTTTTTTACAGGAGATGGTATATATTCAAACTTTAACATTTTCTCATCCTTCAAGACATTTCTCAAAATTTTAGCAATTATTGCACCACACACATTGAGATCTCTTGCAAGTTTCGGAAATTTTAAAGAGAGAATATGCCATTATATAATGATCTACCATTAAATTAACACTCACCATTGCTTGAACATGCCTTTTATCTCGTATGGTCGTCTAGATTACTTTGACCATAAGCTTTGCTTCTTTCTTTCCAAATCTAGGTGTGGATTAGAGCATGAGATAATGGGCTTAGGTCTTTTTCACCAATGACTAAATTGTAGAAGACGATAAATCCCCATCATCGAAGTCCATATAGGGCAATTATCTCCATGTTTGTACTAAAAAAATTGTAGTAGGAAATGAGTTTTCCAGTTGAATGTATTACAATCCATATTTTATTTGAAGAAATCAAAGCAATAAGGTGAAGGCAACTTTCTTGAAATATGTCTCGAAACAATGATGGAAGGGATGAATGTGGAGAAGAGGAAAGAAGCATGATGAGGCAATGAACAAAGATTATTGACATGGAGAATAAAAGAAGAGGATACACTCTTTCCAATAAATTGACGAATTTTATGAGTTTTAAATAAACAATCACGTTAAGCAAAAAGAAACCAAGCACAATTCCGGAATTATAGGATGCAAATTCAGAAAACAAACTCCGAAGAGCAAACCAATGATGAAAATGTACACAATGAGTAGATCACGAGGGATTGGCTTTTTAAAGATTTATTCTATGGGGTTTAACACCTTCCTCGAAGCATGCAAATAATGCCTATGAATGTTTCAACCCATGTCAGCGTATTCGAATAATGAATGTTGTGATATTAATCGAACAACTCATTGGTATTATACAAGGAGTAACTCAAACATAAGATAATTACTCATTACACTACGATAATTAGAAGAACTATCAAAGTTTTTCTTCCTTCTATAAATTGTCAACTTCCAGATGGTTAAAGTACCAACCATTAGAGATAAACAAATTTAGGAGAACAATTATGTTTAACAAAGAACATCTCATCATTTTGATCGCTTCTCTACATATATTCCGAACGGAATGCGTCGTTAATCCGATCAAAGAACATCTCATCATTCTGCTATGGAAATAGGTTGGATTAACGACGCATTTTCGTTCGGAAAGTATGTAAGGGAAGCAACGAAAGTATTTCGACATAAGAAACCATCAAAATGTTGATCACCACAAAATCAGGGAGAATGGATTTATAAGGTGCACACACTCACACACACACACACGCATGAACATGAATACACACACACACACACACATCTTTGGGAGTTGATCAAGTGAGAAACGGCGAGACATAAATACATGGTGTAATAGAGGTACTCCACGGATGGAGTTGACCTGGGCGAAAGGAAGCTCGTGAAAAGGGGAGCCGAGTGTGTCAGGAAAGCTAAGGGATCAACCCGGAGTTAACAGGCTCGGCCTTGGGAGCCCCGACATGAGGAGGAAGGAAGAGACGGGCGGCCGAGCAAGAGCAAAGGCAGAAAAGAATGGAAGCCCAGGTGCCGGGTGACGGGTTTTGCTTTCTGATGCATCTGGCCTGTGGCCCGGACACTCGTGTCTCGGGCTTGGGACAAGCGAGCGGGCCACGGGCAGGCGACGAGAGCCACACACAATCTCTCTCTCTCTCTCTAGGCCTCTGTGGTTTTGAGGAATGTGTATGTATGATGGGTGGTGGTGGTAGCTGACGTGGACAACGGAGCTGCTGATTCGACATCCGACGTGGCAGGTGAAGCACAGGGCTCATAGGGCTGACGTGGACAACCCTCTCTCTCTCTCTCTCTCTCTCTCTCTTTCTCTCTCCAAAAAAAAATCACTTCTCTCTCTCTCTCTCTCTCTCTCTCTCTCTCTTTCTGTCTGTCTCTGTTCGCTTATCGATCCAATCTTTCTTGGGCGAAGAAGCTTCTCCTGTCATCAGAAGAAGCTTCACCATCGCCATCGCCATTTGCCACAGCTCTCTCTTCGTCCCTCTCTCTTCCTGTTTCTTCTTCTTCTTCTTTTTCTCCGACTGTCATTTAATCCATCACGACCCACATGGCTTTTCCTTGTCCTCTTTGATGAGAAAGCCTCGATCCCATCGCCCGTATCACAGAACAGATCAGATCAACCTCTTTCTTGGCTCGAGTTCGATCCTTCACTCCGAGCTATAAAGAGGGTTTTCTTTCTTTCTTTCTTTCTCTATATATGGTTTACCAGAAGAGCTCTGATGGCATGATGATGATCAGAAATTCCAGCAATTACTTGGCCTCTACTAAAGCCTTTTCCTCAGGAAATGAAGCTTTTCTCAATGCAGAAGACTTAGCAGGTATTTTGATATATATTTATATTTGCATATGTCTTTATCAACATTTTGTACATTTTTTATTATTGCATAATCAATGATTATGAGGCTTCTCCGTGGAGCTCATAAGTCTGTGGATTTGAAATTATTTTGTTCTCAGTTCACTTTTTTCGGTTCTAGATTCTTGTAATGGGTTTTGCACTTTGTTAAACCTCATCAACATAGAACTTTGCAATTTGGTAATTTTTTGCCGCATTTCTTTTATTATCCAAGTTTTATTTCTTAAGAGCTTTGGAATGAGTTTTTATCTCTGTTAACATCATTTAACTCAAGTTTGTGCCTTAGTTTTACTTTTTCTGCTGCTTCTGGTATTGCTGAATGGTGTAATCCATTTCTTTATGCTTTAGATTCTGATAATGGGTTATTCTCTTTGTTAACCTTATTCAAGCATAAGTCTGGGCATTTTGATATTTTTTACTTAGATTCTTGTAATGGCATTGTATTGTATTTTTATCCCAAGCTATTTCTGGCGTGTATTCCTGTAATAGTTGTGTTCTACTTTATAGCTCTAAACTTGGGAATAGAGATCCCCGGCTTAACTTCGTTCCATTTAATCTGATTCTATTACATATTCAATCAATGAGAGGCTTATTTTAAAGCCTCATAGAGCATATTTGTATCTTTTTCTTAGATTTTTGTAATGGTTTTTATTTTTCAAAGCTTGGAACTAAAGAGTGACGTCCTAACTTTTCTTCCTTCACATTTGTTTGCATTTTTTTATGTCATTATTAGTTAACGAGAGGAGTATGTGTTTTTATTGTGCTGATGCATCACAAGTTTTTAAATCTTGGATAATATGTTCTTGTAATTTTTTTATCCTAATTTATTGAACTGAGCTTGCTTCCTTAGATTCTTTATTTTTTCAGCCTCATGCAACATAATTCTGTGCATGTTGATATTTTTGCTCCTTGAAATGAATTTTTAATCAGCATTGATTTAAGGTTTTTATTATTGATTTAAGGTTTTACACTAATGAATGAGTCCATAAAATTTTGGAATGGGCTCTGTAAATATATTGCTTGCTCAGGTTTTTGTACCGTGCATCATACTGATATATTGATTTAGGCTTGGCATTCATTTTGTTAAGCATAAGCATGTACATTTTGATATTTTTGCTTCTTTTTGTAATGGGAATTCTACTTATGTATCACATTAAGTCTGCAAATAGAGTGTCAATTTCTTTTCCTGATTGTGCTACCAATAGTCTTATTTTTTAACCTCGTTCAGCATAAATCTCTGCATTCTGATCTTCTTGTGCTTGTTGTAATGGGTGTTTCTACTAATATGTTTCTCTAAGCTACAAACTAGAGCTAGAAGTTAACGTTGTTCCATCCACCTGGTTCTATCATAGACGAAAGGTTTGAAGCAGCATCATGGTTGCAAAGCATGGTTGGCCCTCTGGACCTTTCAGAAGAACCCTCCGAAGAAGAGCTCAGAATATGTCTAAGAAATGGTCTTGTTTTATGCAATCTCATGAACAAAGTTCATCCGGGAGCTATCCCGAAGGTACAACTAGTGTTGTGTTTCTTGTAAGAATGCTAATCCAAACAATACTAAGGAATCTTAGGCTGTTCAGGTTGCAGGTGAGAATGTGAAGAACTTCATCATAGCTGTGGAAGAAATGAACCTTCCATCATTTGATGCTCCAGATCTGGAGGTCAGGCTGATAACCGTTTTTGTATTTTTTTTGAATCCTACATATAGTGGCCAAATCCAAGATAATTACATTTTCTGCGTATTTCTTATTTTTTGGTACTTTTGATAATATTCCATAATGACAAAGCCCAAGATAATTTATTTTCTGAGTATTTTTTGTGCCTCTTTATCTATAACTAAACAAATTTTTCCATAAATCATCCATAAATTCACAAATAAAAGACTGTGCATCATGTCATCATCTGCACATAATATCTTGCATTATTTGGCCTGGTAAATACCTTTTGAATTATTTTCTCTCCATTTTCAGGGTTGCTCACCTGTGGGTTGGTCAGTCAAATTGGTTGATTGTATTCTCTCTCTCAAGGCATATTATGAGAAAGAGCAAGGTGGAAGGCAAGGTGTCCAGAAGCTCGGGGTTCCATTTAAGACATCAGCTCGAAAACAATTAAACACAAAGCAAAATGTTGGATTTTCATTGTCAGGGGCAGGCAGAACTTCAAAGAATATGCTGGAAGAGCTGAAAGGCTTCTCCAGGAAGACTGGTTTTCCAGAGGATCTAGAGAATTCTTGGGTTAGTTCTGGTGGTAGGTAATTGTGGTATTTGCGGAAACCTTTACAGATACAAATTGGCTTACTTAGATCTATGTTCAAGTGTAGTGTGGGTTTTAATGGCCTTCAGATTCAAGCATTGCATGGGTGCAACATGTGTGTCGGAAGTACGTGGATACCTTTATGGCAAGAAGAAGCAAGAGCTCACGACAAACATCCATCCTAGGAATTCCTGATACTGTGAGTTGCTGAACCATTGCCAAAGCACATTATACTATATAAACATTAGTTTTAACAATAATTGATTATTGCTTTCCTATTTGGATGACTTGTGCACGTTTTGCAGAACATGCCATGTGAAGCACTTCTGAAGTTGGTAATGGCCGTTCTTGATGACAAGAATCCAGACGAAGTAGCAATGGTGGGTTCATATATCATATAGACTTCAGTGAGTCAAGTCATGTTGGTGCATGCATGTCGCAATGGAGGATTTGGTCGATTTAGCTCTAAGTCTCTCACTATATTTCTACAGCTAGTTGAATTCATGCTAAAGAAGGTAATCGAGGAGTTTGGACAAAGGGCTCAATTCGAAGGTGGACATGTAAGAATAGTTGAAAGGAGGTGTTAATGTGTTGAATTATGAAAAGAGATTGCATGGTTTTTCTTACATATTCTATCCTCGGAATAGGTAGGGCACAGACAAATGGGCTGTGGCCAATGTGAAATGTCAAATTTGCATCTTTGATCTAAATGTGTTGAATTATGACAAATGAATGCAAGTGTTGGGTCACATTCTGTCCCCAGAATATGTAGGACATGAGTAAATAGCATGACTACTGCTGAATAGTTGCATCCCCGAACTAAATGTGTTGAATCATGACAAGTGAATGGAGGTGTTGTGCCACATTCTGTCAGAATTCGTAGGACATGAGTAAATAACAGGGCCAATTTTGATGTGAACTTCCCCGTCTCACATGATAGTGTCTCAGTACTGCAGACATGACACGACACAAGCCAAATTCAAATTACTCAACCATGAGGGAGCACATTGTACTCACCTCTTAAGTTATAAACAAATAAGTTCAACAAATAGAAAGATGGTTGTCCCTCCAGGAAAATAATAATCCTTTTGGATGGGATCCGTGGCTGACTATAGGGATATCCGATACATATCTATGGGGTTATGGATGTGTGTGCCAGAGTATCTTGAGGCACACTCTTGCCACAAGAACGGAGGAAAAAAAGTAGAATGAAAGTGCAGACATAGAGGACGGCCAATCCTTATGTATGCTTAAACCCTAAGTTCAGTCTTCAGACCATAGGTATTCAAGACTTTTCATGGACATCCAAGTGCAAATCTGGGTGGTTATCTCTAGTTTTAATATTGGCTCTTAATCAAGGTTATGTGTATGTAGTTGCCATTAACGTTGATATACAAGAGTCCAATAATGATGGTGATCAATCAATGATCACAATGAAGACTTGACGTCCTGTTTAGCTGACACCTTATCCTCTTCAAGTAAGGGTGCATCCAATTGGTAGAAGCCTAATCTCTTACAAGTTATCAAGGCCTATGACACTAGGCAGGTCTGTCTAGAGGTGCCTAGGGATGCAATAATTTATGACATTTTAATTGATTGGGAAATTGTTTTGCTCTTGAGCTCAACCTGATGAACCAGTTATTTAGGCAACTGCTTAACCTCACTCCAACTATGTGTTCATTCATATGCTGGAGGTCTAATCTGTTACAAGATACTAGAGCCCGTCATATTTGACGGGCCTGTCTAGGAATGCCAAGTGATGCAACGAGTTACAGCACACTTATAATAATTGGGAAATTGTTGTGTCCTGGAGCTCAATCTGATGAGGAAGTTTTTCTGGCATACATGATGAATTTTTGTATAGGAGGATTCATATGGAGACTTCCAAGGTTTATGCGTACAGTACAGAAGCTCACATATTTCTAATAATGCTGAAAGCCTTGCTCATCAATATGCATCTAAGTTAGAGCTGCAAAATAAAGAAATTGAGGTGAGCATATTATATATTTAAAAGTCATGTTTAACGATTCAATTGTGGCTTGAATTTTAACTGTTTCTGAAATTCTTAGGAACTGAAACGTGCGTTGGAATCTGCAAAACATCAGCTTCAGAACTTGCAGTTAAGTTGGGAAAAAGAGAAAGAAGCATTGGGTAAGGAGGATTCTTGTGAAATATGAACACAGTGATTGATTTGTACAAAATCAATATAACCTGCAGTTTATTTAACTGATGATTAGATGTTAAAATACACGGCCTTACTCAAGCTGCAGAAGATTACCACAAAGTTGTAGCTGAAAACCGTGAACTCTACAATCAAGTCCAGGACTTGAAAGGTTTCTATTTTTTCCTTTCTTCTTTTAGGTTTCATCAGATCAGAAGCCTGAGTAACATTATCGAAATTTGATAATGGAATAAATCGTCAGGAAACATACGGGTATATTGTAGGGTGAGACCATTCTTGCCTGGTCAGAGAGAAAATCGAAGCACAATAGATTACATTGGTGATAATGGATCTATTATGGTTTCTAACCCTTTAAGGCAAGGGAAAGAGCAACGCAAAACTTTCACTTTCAGTAAAGTGTTTGGACCTTCAGCAGCTCAAGGCAAGCTTTAAGTTATGCATCCACAATTCATGTTTACTGTTGCTATGGCATTTTCGAAAGCCAAGCGTTAATTCCATAAATGATTTTCTATTTCCAGATCAAGTGTTTCTTGATACTCAGCCTCTGATAAGATCTGTACTTGATGGATACAATGTGTGCATTTTTGCATATGGGCAAACTGGATCTGGAAAGACATACACAATGGTATCTCCCTTTCCTCTTCAGTGTTTTGATGCTTTCTGAATTGATGTTGTAAACTCATTTTAATTTATCGCAATGTGTGCAGATGGGGCCGAATAATCTATCTCCGATGGATTGGGGGGTAAACTTCCGAGCATTACATGACCTATTCCTGATTTCACAACACCGACAAGATTTTATGAGATATGAAGTAGGCGTGCAAATGATTGAGATATACAATGAGCAAGTTCGTGATCTTCTCTCCACAGAAAGCAGTAACAAGAAATATCCTCCGAGCATGTGATTTCATGTTTTATTTCTAACACATTTCTTTGAAGATTCCATATGTCTGTTTGAAATTTTGTTCTCTTTGAAGGCTTCATTTTCTTTGACTTCGATCTACACTCGAGATAAGGAATAGCTCTCAACAAAATGGGTTGAATGTTCCTGATGCTAACTTGCTGCCAGTGAACTGCACCGAGGATGTCCTAGAGCTCATGGCAATGGGACATAAAAATAGAGCAGTGGGCTCCACAGCATTAAATGAGCGTAGTAGCCGTTCTCATAGGTATTTAGGGTTTAGGATTAATATGCACATTACTTCACATCAATATGCATACTTTAAGAAGAATAAGAAGAATGACCAATGTGACATTGAATTTTGCAACTTCTGTAGTGTATTGACAGTTCATGTAAAAGGCACTGACCTAGCAACTGGAGGTATTTTACGAGGATGCCTTCATTTGGTTGATCTTGCTGGAAGTGAGAGAGTTGACAAATCTGAAGCAACAGGAGACCGATTGAAGGAAGCTCAGCACATCAACAAATCACTCTCTGCTTTAGGAGATGTAATTGCTGCTCTTGCACAAAAGACTCCTCATGTGCCTTATAGAAACAGCAAGCTGACACAACTTCTCCAAGACTCCTTAGGTAGGTATATATATATATACCTATATAACTATTTAGGCATTCTCAAGGAATCATCTAAGCATATCTCTGGATCACATTGATGGTTTTTCTCAGGACACTTTTTTCTCCTAATAAGAGGTCAATGGCTATTTGCAACAACTAAGGAAAGATAGGGTCTGCTTGTCGTTAAATGGCTTATTTTGCAAGATGTTTGGAAACTCAGGCCATTTTTTGATCACCAAAATTTTTAATAGATTCATCCATTACTAGGATTAAGAAATTACAAGTTACATTTACCAAGAAAAATCTAACTTTTTGGGGAATATCTGAAAAAATGACCCAGGTTCTACTTTTAGGGATTCATAAACTATAAATGAGCCCATCCATTAATTTTTATTATTATCACGATGCTGCAGACCTTTTATCCAGATGAGAAACCTAGGGCAGGGGGGAGCTGAACTTCTGTCCTATGCATTACTGTGAACTCAATTAGGCACTGGTATAATGACCCATACAAGCATATGCTGTGCATTGATGATGGTTTTGCTCTCATTGTTTAGGTGGGCAAGCAAAGACGTTGATGTTTGTACATGTAAGCCCTGATTGCGATTCCTATGGAGAGACAATCAGCACACTAAAATTTGCTGAAAGGGTTTCAACAGTTGAGCTTGGTGCTGCACAATCTAACAAAGAAAGTGGAGAAGTTAAAGACTTGAAGGATCAGGTATATAATCCTTTTTCTGTGAAATCACACTTCCATGGGTGTATTTATATGTAACAGTAGCATTTGAAATTAGGATATTGTTTATTCAGGTAGCTTTCCTCAAAGATGCATTAGTGAAGAAGGATGCAGAATTGGAACGATATCAGAGAGAAAATAGACTGAAAGGCAATGAAAACTCTCTAGATAGATCAAAGAAAGGGAGATTTCCTTTAGAGGTGGGTCATTTTAATGTTCTTTTTTAACAAATCATCGCGTTTGCACATATAAGTTTCTTAAGGTCACTGGTTCTGAAGATCATTGAAACATACCTTAAATAGTATACCTTACTGTATATACTATATTGTACCGTACCCATCATACCAAACTCATACCATAACAAACCATAATTAAAACTTCACATATATTAAATAACATGCCTCATATTGCAGGATCAAGTATGTGATTGGATGAGTCAAAAGCATCTCCCAAACTTCGATTTTGATGTTGTGAATGAGGGCACATCTTCTGAGAGTATTTCCTCTTCAGGCACCACTTCAGAGGTCTTATTTCCCACCTTTCCACCAATAAAGGGTAAGGTCAGACCCAACACTACCTATGATGAATCCGAGCCATCTATTTCACCAAGAACTGCATATGAAAGAATGAGTAAGTTCTCTATTCTGGATCAAGACTATGATGTTATGGATGGGCCATTCAAACGCATTGATGGCCAACATGAAGCAAACAATATGCCTCTATCTCTACATGTCATGGTTTCCAGTAAATCTTTACTGCATGGACATGAAATGAAAAAGAAATCTTCTTTTGAAGAATTCACTGATAATGGCGATAGTTATTACCTGATGGAGGACAGCATTGTGGCCAGACAGAAACATAATGTGTGTGAATCTGGGCAAAAAGATTACATTGGCGAAGATGAAGAGATTATAAGTGATTATACCGAAGTAGAAATGCGGCAACATATGCAACACATTGCAACTGTTGGAAACAGAAGAAAAGGAGATAAGTGGTATACACTCTTGCAAACAACACTTTCGTTACTTTTTTATTTTTACAATTTCTTTTCATCTTTATGGATTTGGCTCTGGCAAACCATCTCTTTCATTATTTGTTTTTTGGCTAATAATGTAAACACGTGTGAGTGGGTTTGGCAATACCAGGAATGGAAATTAAGAGAGAAAGATGAATGCTCGAGTTGAAGTTTGAAGTTCTCATACCTATTCTCATCTGATTTTATCCTCTAAACCATCGACGAAAAATGAGAAGCCAGGTCAATTGTGATTTTCATTGGCAGTTGGGACTCTACCACATCTTATATATAGCGGGTCCTTGCAGTATAGGGAAGGGTGTAAAGACCATGACCCTCAAGCCTGATGATCGGTGAAACAATGTAGAAACTGAGATATATAGAGGGCAAAAGTTGTATAGGAAAGATACGTGAGAAACGTTATTACAAGATTGTCCATTATCAGTCATGCTCTAGGCAATGTGTTTGATTGGAAAGTCTCCTTGAGCTACCTGTAGATTGCCACCGGTGGCTTAGATGTCCGGATATGTTGTATTCTAGATATATTTCTGTAAATTCTGCTCCATAACTCATCCAATTTTGATACATAACACTGTTTATTCGTCCCATTTTTCCATCTTATTGAGCTCAAACAATTTGTATGTGATTTATTTTTCAGTTGTCTTTATTGAAAATTTTGGGGTAGTGTGATGCCACCTATGCAATGTCCTATGACAACGATTCAATTAAAAATGGAATTAGCAAAGTCAAGCTCTATTGTTGCTATACAAGGTAGGGAAGTTCAGCAAAATGCATGTATGATATGTAATGTGATTGTTGCAAATGAACATAATTGGATTTGATCATTTGTAAAATCGAAAGTTAAGCTTGCAAAGTCAAATTCTATTGTAGCTATACAAGGTAGGAAAGTTCAGCGAAATGCATGTATGATATGTAATATAATTGTTGCAGATGAACATGATTCGATTCGAAACAATGATTTTTTAAAGATGTAGTTAAGTGTGCAAAGCAAAGTATGTCAGAATGGTGAACCCCGATGATGACAAATTTGATCAACTACTCACTATTTAGTCCTCTTGTTAGGCATCAAGTTATACATGTATTATCATTTCCTATCTACATATTCTTTCAACTCTTCTAAACTTCATGCAGGTCTACTAGCTAGTTGATCCTACATTGGCTTGCTTGTAAACTTTGACTTGCACAATCAAGTACTCACAAATGCCTATTGTCTGAGTACAATCAATTTTGGCCTTAGAAGACGTCAATATATCTTTCTTTCTTTCTTTCTTTTTGTATATGTATTGCTTGTTTTCATTGGAGGGATTTTCCTCAGGCTATCTAGATGTGAGTTGATCCTACATTTGCTTACTTGTTAAATTCAACTTGCACAATCAAGTACTCACAAATACCTAGTGTGTTCTCTATTTATGGATTGCTTGTTTCCATACGTGGGATTATCCTCAAGGTATCTACATGAGTTTGTGTTAGTTATGTGATTTTGGTACAACTGCCTTAAATCATGCTTGACTTGATTTGATGCAAACATAAAAATAAAACATGTGGCTTGCTTTGTAGATAAACAAATAGCACCATAGCTTTAGCATGACAACTTGGGGCATATTCCATCAAATTTGACACTTATTGTATAGAATCAAGGTGTTCTCCACAGGTTATATCTCATGAACATTCTAAAAAAAAGTTAGGACCAAGCACTGTTGTTTTCCATTCAAGTTTTAACTTGAAGGAATTGATTTTGATTAGGATCAATAACAAATTAATGAATGAAGATTGAAGAATATAGAATTTTAACAGATTGATGAAGATTTTATTTCCGCATCCAACCTTAAAGACCCATTATTACGCTCACTTTGATTACACAATCATTCCTAACAATCATTCTCAACTCATTATTTTTCTTTTGTTTCAAAGACAAAGGATTTTGATTAATACAAAAAGAAGGGAAGAATATATAAAATGTCTTTTAAGAGACCAAAATGACATCTAAGACTAAAAAATATGTCATATCTTACAATGTTGTCTCCTCTTTGAGAACAAACCAAAATAAATGTAACTACATAAAAGTAAATAAAAATAAAATTGATTATTGAATCCATTTATCTAGACATATAAGACATTGGTTCACAAAACTTGTGTTTACGCACATGAAAATTGTTATTCCATGGGATGTTGTAATATCTTGATCCAGAGCTCACTTGTGTATCCATTGGTTAACTTATAGCATTAGAAGTGATGGGGCTAAAGAAACTTGTAATTGTTACTGGTTGTCAATTAATAACTTCTCCTTGTGTCTATGTAGTTCCAACAAGAATAGTCCCAAGCACCATTCATCGATTCTATTACCTTGTATGTTGAACCAAAGCCTTGGTTAAAGAGGCAATAATATGCCCCTCTTATTTCATAAAAACAAATATAATGGAAAACATAACCTTTTATATATTCTACTCCTTGATTGTCTACATTTGGCACATTCTTTCTTCCAAAGGTGTGCATGCAGATCTTCCTAAATATTTGATTGATGCGAATAGGTCCATCATTGCCCTATCACACTTCCAAGAGCATGCAATTGATGCATATCCATATAAGAGGACTTGAAGATGAATCCATCCTCAATGGGTTTAAATAGTGTAACGGGTTGTGTGGTCAAATACAACGGTGGCGGAAATAAAAATCACTAATTAAGCAATAGAGAAAGACGGATAGATAGATATTTTTTAGTGTCCATAGAGAGGCGAATATTGACACATAGGACCTAAGCATAAAAGTTATATTGACGTGTCTCCTTCCTAAGAAGAGATATCGCTACTTTTGAAGTAGCAAGTCGTGGTGTGAATAAGGCATACACATATTAGGTCAACCTTCTATGTGTTCTCTTTAGTATGATACTCAAGTGATCACCCCCTCTTAATATATATATATAATATCACCATAACTTTCACGAATTGCACTATATGGAGAACATGAGAAGTAGGAGAAGAGGGGTTTAAGCTTCCGGCAAGATGAATTGAGTGGACGGGTCGAGACCGCAGCTAACACCGATGGCTTCAACGCCACAAGTAGGGGTAGAGTTCTCAAGCCACTTTGTTCTCTCTTTGAGTGATCAACGTTTGAGCTTGTTAAATCCACTCTCCAAAGCCTCTCATCAAAGTGCTTTAAACACAAAAGACAACAAAGAGCAAGTAGATGAAAAAGAGTAGTGCCCAAAACGCATAAGAGCTTGTAGGAGACTAAAATGCCAAAAATCCCTTCAGGGCAAAATGTGCTCCCTTCCCCTCATTTATAATTAAAGACCCTATATGTGTTAATGCTAACTCCGTCTCAATTAATATCATAGATTACAATACACATACAAAAAGAGGAGTACTTAAAGTATAGTTAATTATCACTTAATCTTAATCATTCTAATCACTTAAGTGGAAGATTAAATAAATGAGAAGAGAACTCAAGTTTAGGTTATCAGCTGAAAGAAAGAAGAGTTACGTAGGTCACTCTTGGTGACTTACATAGCATTTGACAATGAGGTTTGGCCCCTTTTATGTTGGGATGGCCCTTTGGCCAAGAGCTTTCAAGGGAGTTTTGTTCAATTCCCCTTTTTCCGAACATTTCCAATGAGTTTGATGTCTACGCCATTGTCGTTGTCTTCACGATTCACGTTACATACAATGAGTAATTATCAATAATATTAATTGGTCGTGGTTCTTGAAATCGTTATGTAGGCACATTGTCTTCTAAAAGCACTAAGGCTCATATCCATGAGAATGTCGAGCACAGAATGTATGGAACACCAAGGGCTTGTTATGTTTCTTCGAGGTATCTGTAGGATCACATGTATACCATCATTTCCACAATCACTTTAGTTTATCAAGGTTTATAGACAAACCTTTGTTTGTTCAAAATGATTTAGATGCATTTAGATGTCTTTGTAGTTCCTACAAAGATCTCGAGACCAACATTATGTCATTGAAAAATAGTAATATCTCTATGAATATACCCGCTAAGCATGAGAGAGAGAGAGAGAGATTGCAAGGATTAATATAGTTGCATGAACAAATTTTGTCACGAAAGGGTGGAATGAGGCTAAGTACTAAGAGAGAGCGAGAGCATAAGCAAGATCACAAGATTGTCATGAACAAGTAGACAAGGCTCAATATTAAGAGATAACGAGAGAGAGCGAGAGCATAAGCAAGATCACAAGATTGTCATGGACAAGTAGACAAGGCTCAATATTAAGAGATAGAGATAGAGAGAGAGAGAGCATAGACAAGTGAACAAGCAAGAGAGAGAGAGAGAGAGAAAGAGAGAGAATAGATAAATGAACAAGAACTGAATTATGCTTTCGTAACTGGTGTTGTTCACCTTGACTGTAATCAATGTGCACCCCAGTATCTATACAAGAATGTGGAGGTATGCATGAAAGCTAGAAGACTTCTAGAGAGTGCATGAAGATGCATTCTCTAGAAGGTTCTTGAAAGTTCTAGTGATCAATCTATAATGAAATAAGTTGAATATTATACAATACAATAATGCATAGATGGATGTAGCTCAATTGGTAAGGTTGCCCAATAAGACCAGAAGGTCATGGCTCCCATGTTGTTTCAGAGATCGGGTACCCTTTCCAGAGGACAAGGTATTGAAGCTGGCAACGGAAGAGACAAGAGTCGACCTCATATTCTTCTCTGATTGAGAACTGGATTGGTGGTGGAGGAGAAGGGTGTCGACCGAGGATTTCAAATATATGGTGAGGTTTCAGAAGGGAGACATGGAATGCATTATGAATACGGAAGTGGGAGAGACGAGAGTCGAGAATTTGGTCAACCTTGTATTCTTGTCCGGTTGAGAGCTGGATTGATGGTGGAGGAGAAGGGTGTCGGCCGGGGATTTCAAATATATGGTGAGGTTTCAGAAGGGAGACATGGAATACATTATGAATACAGAAGTGAGAGAGACGAGAGTCGAGAATTTGGTCGACCTCATATTCTTCTCCGGTTGAGAGTTGGATTGGTGGTGGAGGAGAAGGGTGTCGATCGGGGATTTTGAGATATATGGTGAGGTTCCAGAAGGGAGACATGGAATACATTATGAATACGGATGATTGGGTAAATTGCTGAAAGTAGATGATTTACTATGGTATCAACAAATGCTACTTATCAAAAGTTGATTGACAAACATAAGTGGATGGAAGAAAGGTTTATAAAGGTATAGAGATATTCTTATTTGGATTGTGGAATTGAAGAGTTTGATTGGTTGAAAATAGGAAATTTACTATGTTATCAGCAAATGCTACTTATCACAAGCTGATTGACTTACATAAGTAAATGGAAGAAAGAGTAATAAACGAATGGGGTTTTTGTAAGCCCATTAATTGGTGCTTTCATGTGATCATGTCAAGTTGGTGTTCTCGATTAATGCTAAGGGCTACAATATTAATTTGTAGACTTATGCTTGAAATTTTATCCTTAGAGGATGCATTAAACAAAACAAAGATTGCTAATGGAATGTGCATCTTTTATTTAGTGGAATTGGAACATAATAGACATAAATTATTTTATGCTCGATAACTAGAATGGTTTGGAGGTGCTGCAATTTAGTGTAGATATCTTTGAAGGGAGTAAGGCTATCTCCATTCTATTGGGGTTTTGAACATTTCGAAAACAATGGAGGAATGCCCCATAATATGAATCATACGCACCATTCGTGCATTCGCATTCGCAAACATTCTGATCATTCGCGTAAGAAAAACACCCTCAAAGTAGGGTAAATACCATACTTTTGCACTCATTATTTATTATAAGGTACTTTTTTTAGGGTAAGAAAGTTATGGTAAAAAGTGTAACAAAAAACAACAAAATAATGTTTTAATAACATACGCATTCATTTGCACGTTTTTAAGGTATGAAAACAAATGTTTGGGCTAACGAACACGAATATGACATACTATGGGATGATGTCCCATTTTCAAATTTATTTTTTGAGTTCTAGAGGTTTGGGGGGCTATGGTTCAATTGGAATATGAAGAATGCCTTTAGATTTTATTCGCAAGCTAGGGCGAAGAAATATGTGGCAAAGTTAAAATGGCTTCTTTTGTGGCACTCGACAATGAATCACGGAATCTCAACCATAAAGGGAGTCAATTGGTGCATAGGGTAGGATTGAATTCATAGTATTTAGATCTCCAAAGCTTTACAATTTTTTGCAAGTTAGTCATGGTGGTGACTTTTCTTTCGTAATGAAAGACATTATTTACTATGAGAGAGAGAGAAAGAGAGAGAATTTGTTTTTATCTTGGTTCGATATAACATCAAGAATAAAGGACATGAACATGACTTCCTCACAAACTCTAGGAGACATTGATATGGGAACAATTGCTCCAACAAAAAGCAACCTTATGTTAGAATGTAATTGTGCAAGAGAAGAATTTGGGAGCTCTAAGATACTCAAGGATATTGACAAAATCACTAAGAAAATATTGACATATGTTGAGGCAATACATGAAGACAAGATTCATAAGGATATTCATAATTGGGATCATCTATGGGGGATTGCCAACACCTTGTTTTATATTATGGAAGAAAATGAAAATGAAGCAAAAGAAAGCATGATGTGAAAGTTCATCCTAAGGTAATTTTGCAATCCTTTGATGTATTCTACGATCGTGCAATTATATTATTATTTACTCCAATTCATAAATTTGATTAACAATGGTTGAACACAATTGTATCACCGAATTGTGTTGAGAATATATAAAGGCCGCTGAGGGTTTTATGATCTCGTATTCTATTCCCTTGAACATCGAAGTACATTGTTGGATAAAGTTCATGTGGTCTTTGATAAATGGTTAGTGCATGTAATGCAATGGTCCTATCACTATGTAGTGGACTATCATACTTTGTTGAAACTAGAATGCCTCATCTGGGTAAATATTGGATTGTAAAAATGTGTTTTTATGGCCCCTTTTACAAGAGTTTGTATGTTGTGGAATACTAGCCGTAAGAGGCTAGAATCGGTGCATATGATCAAAGATGGTATAAAAAGACTTTGTTAAAATTTGAAGTGAGAGACGTTTGGGGGTCATTACATTGGATGTGGTGAATGGAGCACATTATGGCGGAAATTGGAATGCCAATATCGTTGTTCATCGGCTTTGGAAGTTCGTAATGAAAGGAATGGTAAGAAAAGAGTTGGGAGACATGTTGGTATGTCAAATATTGTGGTAAGAAAGAAACCCCTCTTAAAGGTTTTTGGCCTAAGAATAAGGGAAATCAATCTATAGGTTTAATATTTATGAGTTTGTTGTTGATAAAGATTGGCATTATGTAAAGGGTAAGTCGAAGGAGAAATCACTACTTGGCTAGGAGGGTCCTCAAAAAGCTCATTGGCAACCACAATTTAGAAATAAGGGATCACCCCTTCAACTTCAATTTCATTCGTTGGGATAGGTTGTAAATCCATGGCACCCTCGAGGTTTTCATCAAGTAGGAGGACCTCAACAAAGGTTTTTGTAGACGGTTCTAAGGACGTGGCAACAATCGACATTGTACAACTTTTGATGTGGCACTAATTGATGGCAGATGAGGTAGCACAGGGTAGCAGGTAAGGAGCATGGAATTGAGCTCAATCCTTCACGGACTTTAAGCACATTAGCACCTTGTTCAACCCACCAATATTTGGACTTAATCCAAAAATCAAGTGAACTAGTGCCCAAATTCAAGGAATGCGATCACTACTCACACTTGAGCATGAGAATGCACACACACACACACTCACTCACTCACAATTGCATACATTCAATTTATTTATACAATGTTAAACACCACCTATATTAATTACAACTAATGTTATTCATTGAATTCATACATCCTCGCCAAACCATCGAAAGGAAAGGAGCATTCAAGGTCTAGAGACATGAAACCACTCCATCCTCTCTAGTTTAGTCGATGGTGGTCCCAGTCATGTTTCACATTCACGTGTGTATCTTTGCAATGGTGGCCTTCTATATGATGTGAGATTCATGACAAGGAGCTCAAAAACCACTTCGAATGGGTGTTCCTACAACCTAAATTCTTTGGTTATTTTGAAGTTGTATTTTGAGGTGTTAGGTCTATTACATGCTTGGAGAATGCAAACAACCATATAGGCTCTCAATGCCCAAGTTAGGAGATTAAAGAGGTGATATGATGAAGTTTTTGACATTGGAAACTTTTCGATCTCTTAGTGAGGTAATTGAGAGGTAATTTGGAGTAATAGTTTTTTATATTGGAAACCTTCGACCATCATTGTTCCCTAGTTCCCCATCATGTTAGGATAGTGACTTGGTCTATGATGATTTTAGTGTCATAGGATCAGAGGGACACAAAAGAGGTCTCTGTCTATAGACTAGTGGATGTATCAATATGAGAAAAAACGTGCACACACACGCGCGTGTGTGTGTAAGAGAGAGAGTGAGATTATATTATCGTCTTCGGAGGTCAAATATGACCTATGAGACCAAAAAAATTACATTGAGAGAGAGAGAGTGAGAGAGGAGTGATACTTAGTTCAATTCACTAATGTGGGCATTGTAAGTGTAGGGAAGAGATACAAGGTACAACAAAGAAGTGCATCAAAAGTAAGGATTTGAACCCATGATCTTTGTCTTGGTGGAGAGAGAGGCGGAGAAAGAAAGAATGAATGATATATTACCGTCTTCTAAGACCAAAATTGACCTATGAGACAATTGGTTACAACAAAATGGGATGTGTAACCCTAAACCCTAAACCCTAAACCCTAAACCCTAAACCCACTCATCAAAAACCTAAGTGGGCAATTGTAATTGTGGAAAAGAAACGTGTGGTATAAGCAAAAATGTGTGCATAAGTCCGGATTTGAAACCATGACATTATCCTTTCACTCATGTGGGCATTGTAATTGGGGAGAAGAAATACGTGGTATAAGCAAAAGATGTGCGCGTAAGTCCGGATTCGAAACCATGACCTTGTCCTGATGAGAGACAACATTTAGGGTTTTTGAGTTCCCTTGTGCAACCATGATAATGAGTCTTTGCAGCCCCTTGACTCACACAAGCATTCCACCATGAAAGCTTCGAAAAAGATGCATGAGACATATGGAAGCTTTCCACAAGACAGGAAATAGGCAAAAATGGAAACTTACCCAATTACCATGGAAAAATCTTCCATCTCTCTCTCTCTCTCTCTCTCTCTCTCTCTCTCTCTCTCTCTCTCACTCCAAGGTCAAGGTCAAGACCAAGGTCAAAGGTTAAAGGTCTTGACTCACACAAGCATTCCACCATGAAAGCTTCGAAAAAGATGCATGAGACATATGGAAGCTTTCCACAAGGCAGGAAATAGGCAAAAATGGATACTTACCCAATTACCCTGGAAAAATCTTCCATCTCTCTCTCTCTCTCTCTCTCCAAGGTCAAGGTCAAGACCAATGTCAAAGGTCAAAGGTCTTGACTCACACCGGCGTTCCACCATGAAAGCTTCGAAAAAGATGCATGAGACATATGGAAGCTTTCCACAAGACAGGAAATAGGCAAAAATGGAAACTTACCCAATTACCATGGAAAAATCTTCCATCTCTCTCTCTCTCTCTCTCCAAGGTCAAGGTCAAGACCAAGGTCAAAGGTTAAAGGTCTTGACTCACACAAGCATTCCACCATGAAAGCTTCGAAAAAGATGCATGAGACATATGGAAGTTTTCCACAAGACAGGAAATAGGCAAAAATGCAAACTTACCCAATTACCATGGAAAACTCTTCCATATCTCTATCTCTCTCTATCTCTCTCTCTCTCTCTCTCCAAGGTCAAGGTCAATACCAAGGTCTAAGGTCAAGGTCAAGGTCAAGTATGAATGTATACATATATGTACAGATATGAGAGGAGAGGAGCCAATTATCATCACCATGGAAGTTACCAATTTCTGTGGCACAAGGGTTATCTTTGAGAAGACAGAAACACACAGAGAAAAAGGATTTGCTTTCTCCTGCTTCCATTGCTATGTCAGAAAGGTTTTAGTGTTATGTCAGAACAAAATATGCATATACACATGTCTGCAGATCTGAGGTAAGAATAGACATTTTATCACCATGAAAGGTTCCATTTTTGTCTGAGGAAATTTGATCTACAAGAGAGAAGACATTGAACACACCTCTTTCTTCTCTCTGCTTTCCTCATCTTTCCTCTTTCTTCTGAAGAAAGCCTAAGATGAAGATCTGAGATGAGAATATTATACAATTATCACCATGAAAGCAATATTTGTCTGATCAGAAGGCTTTACCTGTGAGTGAGGAAAGACATGACTTCACCACAGAATATCTATGAGAAGAAAAGAACAATATACCTCTTATTCCTTCTTGCTTATGAAGATCTGAGATGAGAAGATACATGAATCACCATGAAAGCACAGGTACCATATTTGTCTGATAAGACAGCTTAGCTATTAGTACGGTAAGACATGAATTTACCACATATAGGCACAAATCTGTTCGCTCTTCTTTCTTCCTTCATCTTCTGGAAATCAGATAAGCAACTTATGAAAGCAATATCTGGCTTTTTTTCTATCTGATCAGAATGCGTTCTCCTCCTTCGGTTTCCTTATTATTCGTCAATCAGCTTCTGAAGGCACTTGAAAGAGCTTGCCGCGACATATCTATGGTCATCTGATGACTTTCCTCGGTGAAGCTTCGATATGGTTTCTTCTGCAAAGAACAGTTTCGAAGGAGAAAGGTTATGACAAGAGCCACGGTCCATGTCATGATGAGAGAAACCATGTACGTGAAGAGTATTGTGAGAAGCACGGAGATGAGGAGACAGCAGAGAAGGAAATACAGTGAAGAAGCAGAGAAATGCAAGAGATGGAGGTAGACATGTGATGCAAGAAGCAAGAAGAGAGACAGAGTCAAACAAGGGAAAAGAAACGAAGAAGAAGGGGAGCAAAAGAAGGAATTCACCATAGCTTCTTCTTCTTCTTCTTCTTCTTCTTCTTCTTCTTCTTCTTCTTTCTTCTTAAAAGCTTATCTTTATAATCCTTACTGATTCAGTTCTTCCTCTGAAGATGAGGAATTCGCCATAGCTTCTTCTTCTTCTTCTTCTCCGATTTCTCATTCAGGTTTAAACTTTAAAGGATGGAGACACAGATAATTCAGCAAGGAAATACAAAAGAAAAAGAGGAGGAGAGAAAAATGGCCATAGGAGCTGTAAAGAAGGAGATGGGAGGAAGCAATGAAGGTCGCCAATGATCTGAAGCTTACAAGCTTATTGTGATCTGCTTATGCATCATCATCAATGATCTTCATCTTCATCTTCATCTTCATCTTCATCATCATCATCATCTTCTTCTTCTTCTTCTGCTTTTTCTTTTTCTGCTTTTTCTTTCCCTTTCCCTTACCCTAGGGCCTACTCCCAAGCCCACATGGAGGAGGAAGAATCAAAAAGCTGCAGGAATAAGGAAGCAGGTTTTCCATAATTCCAGAGGGTACCCTTCTTCAGGTCTTTTTTCTTATAATTACACTTTTTTGACTACCCCTTTTCCCATCTCTCATATTGTAATTAGCTTACCCTAGTAGTAGTCGTAAGTTAGTGTTAGTTTTTAATTGTAATTAGCTTACCCTAATCATAAGTTAGTGTTAGTTTTTTAATTGTAATTAGCTTACCCTAGTCATAAGTTAGTGTTAGTTTTTTAATTGTAATTAGCTTGCCCTAATGATAAGTTGTTAACACTACTCGCACTAACATCATGGGTTCGATACCCAATTTTTCTCACCTCTCTATTTCACTAGTTTTTAATTGTAATTAGCTTACCCTAGTCATAAGTTAATGTTAATTTTTTAATTGTAATTAACTTGCCCTAATGACAAGTTATTAACACTACTCGCACTAACATCATGGGTTCGATACCCAATTTTTCTCACCTCTCTATTTCACTAGTTTTTAATTGTAATTAGCTTACCCTAGTCATAAGTTAATGTTAATTTTTTAATTGTAATTAACTTGCCCTAATGACAAGTTATTAACACTACTCGCACTAACATCATAGGTTCGATACCCAATTTTTCTCACCTCTCTATTTCACTAGATGCCATTGTGGAATGTAAGGGTTGAACCCATGACCACTTGGTACCCATCGGGCAACCTTACCAACTGAGCTACATCCATGTGGGCTCTGTCTCTGCTGTTTGATTCAACATTATGACATTTTCCAGAGAGAGAGAGAGAGAGTATTCTAACATTTCCCAGACAACCTAATTCAACATTTTGTCATGGGCGCCCAGACAAGTTGGGGCACCTCGCCATGTTTTAGTTGCTGTATAAAGTGCCACGCCGATACTTGTGTGTGTTAGGATGATGGAACTGCATAAGCTTATCTAGTCCCTTTTGGTTTGAGTGCTTGTGTTATACAATGTCCCTTCACTTATTACTTGCTCATGCCCTTACCAACCTGATTCAACATTCTATCTATGGGCCCAAACAAGTGTGGGGCAGCTCGACATGTTTTGGTGCCTATATAAAGTGCCACAGCGATACTTGTGTGTGTGGGATGATGGGACTGCATCAGCTTAGCTTGTACCCCTTGGTTTGAGTGCATATGTTATACTTGTGCAAAGCAACACAACTTGATAGAGTACTCTAGTCGGTCAATGCTTCAATCGCTATAAAAGTCATATGCCAATGTGCCTATACTATTCTTGCCTTGAATCCATAGACCATACATATGGCTACCACATGTAGACGGGTCATCACACTTATTTACATATACCCGGTTATCCCCAAATGCATTTGGCAAGAAAAGGGTGATTCCATCTTGAGAGTTCCCAAATATTCTCTTTGAGAAATTAGCACTCATGCACTGAATTAATTTCGAAGGACAAGACTCCCACACTATTCAAGGAATCCTTGAATTACTATTATGGATGTGTATTGGATCCTCATAATATTTCTATCATCTAATATGTGACAATATCAATGCCACAAGGCTAGCAATGCCACATGCAACAGTATCATTGATCTTAATCTTGTGAAGGCCATCGATTTCTCAATGGCCATTGTTAACATTGTGTCGACCATCACGATAATAACCTTAGCAAATTAAGATTGTAACATAATTCTTGTTGGCAATTTCCTAACAAAGTATGAATGTCGAAATTTAGAATAAATACCACCACGTATCTCAGTTCCTCCACATGGTTGAAAGCAAAAACCTTATCATATAAAACATGTTGGGTTTACTATTAGTTGCAGATAAGGTTCTTAGTCATCCCCGTTAGGTCGTTGCAAGCTCCTTATTAGTTGTAACTTGTACCTAATGAGAATCATTCGTTGTCAATTTATCACTACACCACATTTATCAACCTCATTTTTAAGCTAACCGACAAACATTCAAACACTCAATGACATGTAAATGGAGACATAGAGACATACATTGCTTCTTTTTCTTGGGCCCAAGGACACATATATTTGGTTCCAAGAGAGTCTTTCTTACATTTTGTTTTATTTGTCAATATCAATTCTCTTATTGTTTTGTTTGTATTGGTGATGTATTATCCAAAATCATGAAGGTTGCCTTTTCTCATCGTGCACGTGCACACACACACATCAATGGGCAATATCCACAACTTGTGACTAGGATTCAATCCTCCTCATGAAACCTCGTTTTTCCCGGCACAAAAATTACACAACTTATTAACCTCCTATGGTCCACACTAGTTCATCAATTCCTTCATGGCTTGTCCATCAAATCATCCATGTATGCTTTCAACATGATCAAGTGGCATGGTGACATTTCTAAGGGAACTAGACAACACACTTAGACATAGTTGATAGTTTCATATGATCCATAACACATGAGTCAATAAAAGTATGATGGCTTGGTTCAATAACCATCAATCAATCATGATGAATGAAGTGTATCTTTTGCAATTTTCATTATTGAGGCAAGTAAAACCATGTTGCATTCAAAATTATTTGAAGTGAAGATTGTTTATTTGAACATCACAATTCTTCACTTGGTCTCGATAAGCACCACTTTTTGGGTTCAATGGATATTGGTACAATTCCATCAGGGTCTTGAATCCAAAGCAAAAGGACCACATGGACGTTTAAAAGGGCCGTGAACTAAGTGGCATATTCTATATTCAAGCAAGCCAAAACAAAGAAACTAAGTTGAAGTTAAAGAAAAGTTGTTCATTATGTTGTAATGACCACTTTTTTCATAGATCATATAGCACACCAAAAACTCATTACTATTGGGAAAACAAAAAGTATTGCTAGAGGATCTGGCAAAGACGGTGTGGCTCTTGTTGTATCGTATATTTTGAATATTGATAAGAGTTAAAAGGGGGGATTAAGACATATAAATAAGAGTTGTGACATTGAGGGAATGTTCATACTGAAATGGACTAAATAGCAAATATGACACTCCCATAGAGAATTTATTGTGCAATGCATTGCCCCAACGGGCGTGTTGTCGAGATATATTTATAGCCATTTAAAAAATGATTCTACGGTGTCATCCTACCTTTCAACTATCACCTACCCATTATAATTTATTGCCTTTTCTTCGTAAAGCATGGTCCCACCATCCACCTTCCAATAGATGTGAAAGCCCTTTGCACACCTATGAAGGGTTATGATCACAATTTTGCTTGTTTGTTGATTGCAACCATGCACTCCTCAAGGTATTAACCTAATATATCAAAGCTTCATTGATTGTCAGCATTGGATGTGGCATTGTGAATGGTCTAATTGATTTTCTAGGTAGTAAGGTCATCTAATGCCCCCGAGTCTTGGCCCCTTGAGTTTCTACATCAAGTAGACCTTTTCTTCTATTAAGAATTATCAAATTTGTGATCTACATATATCCAATTGTGAAGAATTATCTATAAATTTTTCATTTGTTCAACAAATGGCTTGCATTGGATGATGTGAACAATAATACATTGTTTTTGTCTGTCTCCGCACATTGTCCAAGTGCTTATGTTGTACCTGTACATGTCCTTCTACAATTTGCAAAAGGACATTGACCATCTCATTATAATGGATGACGATTTCATTCAAAATATCCTAAGTTCTAACCAACTCTTTCACTTCTAACTTCAACATGTTTGCATGTATTGTCTAACTTCACACATGTTCATTTCATATTGTGGTGGTCACATGGACCACACCTAGATTAGGCCCCTACCAAGCCCCATGCACCACACATAGACCACACCCAAATTAGGCCCCTACCAAGCCTCATGCACCACACCCAAACTAGGCCCCCACCAAGCCCCATAATTAGTAGAGCTAATTGGAGCGGGAGAACACCCTCCACGCTAAGAGAGAGTCTATAAAATGTAACTTGAGACATAATGAAAAGAGGTCTATTCTTGAGAGCATTTCACATCTTGAGCATTTCACATCTTGGTGGAGAAGACGGGCCAAGCCACCCCAACTCACGACCCCAACAACGCCCGCCACGATGCAACACGACAACAACGACGGCAACGCAAACTCGATGAATCCGGAATTCCTACAACACAATCAAGGACACCAGCCCACATCGCCAATCGACCAACTGGTTCAAGCTCTGTCCAACATCATTTTACAAGTTAACCATACTAACCAAGCCATGTTGTCCTTTCTTTCAGCACGATCCGAGCCACAACAAAATCTCCCGGACTCTCGAGTTCGCCCAAAACCGTTCTCCGGCCTACCATCAAAAGACGTCCTCTCTTGACTGGATCATTTCGAAATGGTGGCCAGTTACCACCAGTGGCCACACCCTCGGAAGGCAATGGAGATGAAGACACTCCTCGAGAATATCGCGGCAACATGGCTTGTACAACAACCCGAAGAGACACGCAACGACTGGGATCTGTTACGGGCAGCCATGATTCGGAATTTTGCTCACCAGTCTCGCATGAAGCCCTTCCATCAACTACCACCGCCCCCGCCCACACTCATGCCTACGCCCACGCCCGTGTCATCCCCCCGTCTGGAACCGTCGTCCATGCCTCGTCGCGCTTCGACTGCACAGTAACTTTTTTTTTACAAGGGGGAATTGTGGTGGTCACATGGACCACACCTAGATTAGGCCCCTACCAAGCCCCATGCACCACACATAGACCACACCCAAATTAGGCCCCTACCAAGCCTCATGCACCACACCCAAACTAGGCCCCCACCAAGCCCCATAATTAGTAGAGCTAATTGGAGCGGGAGAACACCCTCCACGCTAAGAGAGAGTCTATAAAATGTAACTTGAGACATAATGAAAAGAGGTCTATTCTTGAGAGCATTTCACAATATATATATAAATTCCCCATTTTCCTATTGCAAGGAAAAAATATTGCAAACTTTAAATCCAAATAATATATATATCAACTCCAATTCATCACATGACCATGATCTATATATTCAAACATATAGATCTATTACCATCAACTCACATGGTTCCCCTATTTGATCCTCTCCTCGTGTCATGTACACGACATCCACGCACAAAACACTTAGTGGATGCTTTCTATGAATCTAGTTCAAGCAATAGTTTATACAACTAAAACTCTTCTTTTCCAATTGATCAACTACTACACTAGACCACAAAGAAACATGCCCAATTCACAAAGTAGCAATTACTATCCATCAATATCCATGGCAATACTTTAAAGAACAGATCTTACTAAATGATTTGTTTTTTGATTCAATGACTATAAAAACCCAACACTATAAATACTTGTTTAAATTAATGTTGTACGATACATGAGCATTAGGTACACATCTTAATTAGAAAAAAATTTCGTAAGTTTCCCACAACATTAAGCACATGCATAAGCTCGACATGATAACAACCTCCTGAATTATAAATTGTATTCAAATGGACTCAGAACTAATACCCTCTTTTTTAGCCTTGAAAGGTTTTCTTAACATACTTAAATGGAACATTTGTAGCTTTTGCTTGGAGATGAAATTTCTTCCTGATGACTTAACAATTCCTTCAACTTTTTGTAATGTAATGCTTGCAACATATCATAACGAAAAATTCAGCATTATTCTTGTTTTTACAGGATAAAAGTGTTTCTAGACACCACTAGGTGTTATTGCATTTCACATGCTTATATGAAAACATGCACAATTTGTTTAATGTTATAATGATTTAAGTATTAAACTAACCCTAATACTAACAATCCCAGAATCTTCCAGTCTGTCATTTGCTACACTAAGAATCTTCACAAAGTTCCTCTCACCATTATAAGATCACCTCCAGAATATTGTTGTCATTTGCTATACTAAGAGTAAGAACCTTTGCAGAGTTTCTTTAATCATTAGTGGACCACCTCCAGCATATTGTCGATATGAGAACACCTTTCAATCAGCATTTTCAAGTTCATCTTATTTCATTCCTCAGTAGGAGGAAGCTTAGCAAGCTTCTGTATCATCATTAGTGGATCTACCATGTTCAACCTTATGTTGTTTGCCAATTGCTCTCAACAGCTCAGACTGAACAATTATCATATAACAAAACCCAACGAATAATAAAGTACACTGGGAAAAACAAACAGTATTTGATTTTCTGAAGAAAAACTAACAGTATACCATCATATAACAAACAGCATTCAATTTTCTGAAGAAGAAAAACAACACATTTAACTATAAAATCAGGCCCTGGGAAATTGCAAGCTACAAACAGTGACAATAGTGCAAACTCTCTTGTTCTTTGTGGACAATGCAAAAATTGGAATCTTTGCAAAATGAGGAGAAACCATTGTTATATAAATTTCTCTCTTTGAAACATTAACATCCATTTGGGGAAATCTGGATATTGCAAAATGTAAAGATAATAGCACACAACGATCTCCATCCTAAGCCCAAGAATAAAAACATTAATTATCTAATAATACCTGGGATATTCTGCTACCAATGTTTTTGCCATAATACAAATCTCGAGTGGTTTTGAGCCTCATGATGAGTGTGTTTCAAACCTCATGAAAATTAGCTTATCGAATTACCAGAGAAGTGTAGAACTGATAACAATTGAGAATCTCGGTTTCTCCGTTTCGCCATGATAGACATCTAAAGTGTGCAAAATTATCAACCAACTTCATGAATCAATAAATTGGTGCACAAATATACACTAAAAAACAAACTCCTGAATGTAAGACTAAATTGAAGTCATGAAATTTACATGTCTAGCAACCAAAATCAGGAAAGGATACAAGCAACATACCAAGAACATGTGTGAACAAACAATGCGACAGACATATCAATTCCTCTCCATTGCTTCAAAAATGGAAGTTAGTTATAGAATGCTATTGATATTGAATTCATTCACATTGAAAAACAGGATAATGTTTCTGAGTTAACACAAGTCTACTCATTCTATCTATAGAAGATATGTTCTCACAACTATTTCGGGTTTCTCAGCACAATGATAACTGAATCGCCTCGGAGAAACATCTTGCTGATAAACCTATCCTTGTTCACTGGTTTTGATTTCTTCTTCCCTTTCCCTGCCTTTGGCAACTGCAAATACCACAGGGATAAAAAGTGGAACTTATCTTAATAAAAGCAAAACAACATATTAAAGAGAATAAGAAGCCATGGTCAAAATGCAGTTCATCTTAAATCAAAGCAAAAGAGTAATCAGAATATTTTTAAACTATCAAAAATGAATTCTCTTAATTCCCTAAAGAAACCATTGCCAGAAAATGCATTTCATCCTAAATCAAATAAAATAATAAGATGAATCGTCTTACTTCTGTCCACATCTCTCTAACATTCTCCAGCACCATGTTGCAATGCCTATCAAATGCCTTAACTCTCCCCAGGAGCTTCTTGTTATTCCTACAGTTGATCAAGACCTGCATTTTTAACAAACCCATGTTGCTTGATCGATACTTATGAGAAGGCTGAGTTTTCAGCTAACAATTCCCATACATTGATAAAAAATATCGTAAACTCTCGCTCTCTCTAGAAAATAATACCCAGAACCAAACAGCAAAACAGTTTTTGAACTTTCACTAGAAGTGAAGGTAACTACCCCCATTCTGAATGATGCTCACAGAAACAGTGGGATTATGAGCCACCAACCAACATATGTCTTTTATTTTGGTCACATACATATGATATGGACTCTTATAATGAATCTACACCTAGAACTCTAGGCCGCGATATCTGGAGGATATAAGAAAAAACAAACTTCTAGTTACCTAGGCATATCACACACGCACACACAAAAACGGTTTTTAGGAATAGAATTATGACGATAGGAAACCATTATCAAACCATATCTACATACTTGGCTGCAATCAAGAGGTTCAGGTTCAGAAGCACATCAGATTACATAGCGACATATATTTACAGATATGCAAACTTTCATAACATGTTTGTTTTCCAGCACTGACCAACCAATGCACCATTCTCACACAGCCTCTGACACATCCACCCCAACTCTTTAGGCAAGTGTAGAAATGCTCCTTAATTGAGCATAATGATAATACTTTATAAATGATGGAAAGCCAAATGAGACAAGTGTTATTTTGTAACATTTGGATGGGTTGCATAAGCTATGTTATTGTGCATTGGTAACAGACTTGAATGCTACCAAGAACGATAAATTGTCACCATAATCATCACCACAATCTCCATCATCATCAACAACTATGATTTTCTATGGAGGATACTCCTACGCAGAAAACGATGGAACTAATATTCCTTCCACCAAATGAGAGGGTAGAATCAATAAGGTTTCTTTTCAATTGCACAAACTAAATTAAACAAACTTATCAGAGGAGTTCACCTTCATTGTTCTCCATTAAAAGACTTAGAGCATATAGCGCAGTATTCATCATCTTCTTTGGATATTGTATTACAGCAGACTAAGTAGATAGATGAAAGAACGTCACAATGTTGTAGCATTACCTGAGTATTATTTTTTACGCTCATTGTTAAGACAGACAATGGGCCAGTATTAAACTCATCTTCCTTCTTCTCCTGCCAGATCAAACAAATACAAGTCAGTTTTATTTAAACAGAGAAGAAAGATAAAAAAACGTAAATTATTGATAGAAACCCACCTGATCTTCTTCCATTGGTCTTGCTCCACTACAAAAGGTCGTCCATATGATTGAGTTAGTATACACATAAAATGTAACATACATAGCATATACAAAGGAAAGAAAAACACAAAAAGAATAGGAAATGTGTGATTTTCACAGCGCATATACACACTTATGTATACGATGAATGCCATTCTACAGAGGAAAAAACACGAAAATCACAATATGTACGAAGGTTTCTATTGAAGAGAAAGAAAAGGGGATTTGAAGCATATGCACACAGATAATGTCACAAAGAACACCATAACGCAGAGAACAAAATCTGAATGTACACAAACGCCGTCATATCGCGGCCAAAGAAAAGAAGGCGTGCGTGAATCACATCAAGTGGACACAGAGGTAGACAAAGGAAGCCATGGAAAACAAAGAAAGTGAACAGAAAAAAAAATATGGGAATTCACGGCAAATACAAAGATAATGTTGTAAATTTCGAGGGAGCCCAAGTGCGATTCACATAGTATGCAAGAGCATTCCATCAAAGAGCAAGATTTGAGCAAAAAGTAAATCCTTCGACAGCAAAAGAGAACAGAAAGTGGTTCACAAACACACAACATATATAAGTAAGGGGAGAAGAAGAAAAAACAGAGAAATTTGGACAGAGAGAGAGAGAGAGAGGAAAAGATGGGGGGAAAGAGAAGGATTCACAGAGAATGTGGCAGGAAGAAAAAACTGAAAGAGCAGCAGAGAGAGAGAGAGAGAGAGAGAGAGAGAGAGAGAGAGAGAGAGAGAGAAAGAGACATACCTCATGGTCGAAGAGAAGATATGGAGATCTGCAGAAGGCAGGCAAGCAGATAATTACTTCTGTTAGAAAACCCTAGCAAAAGCTTCCTTCTTCTTCTTCTTCTTCTTCTTCTGTCTGTCTGTCTCTCTCTCTCTTTCTTCTGATGTTAATTAAAAAGAATAGTAATAACAGAGGAAGAAGAAGTCACTCTTTTCTTCCTTCTTTTTTTTTTACTTCACAATTTCTTCTTCTTCTTCTTCTTCTATTTTGCTCCAAATCTTCTTTTTATTTCTTATGTTTTCTCTCATCCTTTCTTAGGTCCAAATTTTTGTTTCTAAATTCTAATTATCTTTACCCTAGTGGTAAGTTCTTTTACCACTAGCCCTAGGTCTTGGGTTCAAACCCTACTTATCACACATCTCTATTATTTATATACATATCATCCTCTTTAAGTTTACTAGATGCCATGATTGTGGAATGTCGGGGTTGAACCCATGACCTCCTCGTCTCCATTGGGCATTCATACATATCATCCTCTTTAAGTTTACT
Organism: Azolla caroliniana; assembly: GCF_043228905.1. Classification (NCBI taxonomy): domain Eukaryota; kingdom Viridiplantae; phylum Streptophyta; class Polypodiopsida; order Salviniales; family Salviniaceae; genus Azolla; species Azolla caroliniana. The sequence continues at coordinate 11,690,590 of NW_028230455.1, forward strand.
AGATGCCATTGTGGAATGTCGGGGTTGAACCCATGACCTCCTCGTCTCCATTGGGCATCTCTCTCTCTCTCTCTCTCTCATGCATTGCGATGTGAAACAGGGCATTGGGGCACAAGTGATGAGAGTGGTCAGCTATGCACACTTTGCCCTAAACAAGTTCGCGAGTCTGAGTATCACACTTTAATACAATGCTCTGCCTTTGATCATATTCGACCGTGCTTTCCACATCTCTTCAACCGAGCCCAATCTTTGCATGAATTCCTCTCATAACCACAATGTGCACTCTCGATTGCAACATTCATCTGTAAAGTTCTTGAACATCGAGAGTCACTGCTCACTTTAACATGTATCACGTGAAATGTAACATTTTTTTGTCTCATAGGTCATATTTGACCTCCGAAGACGATAATATAATCTATCTATCTATCTATTTATCTATTTGACCTCCGAAGAAGATAATAAAACCTATCTATCTATCCATCTATATATATATATCTTGTGTGTGTGCGTGCGCGCACGCTCATGCGTGTGCAACACATGTAAAGCTCCCCCCGTCCTCAACAATGTCAATGATCTGCTACACACGATAGGCCTGCTATTGGACGTTACCTCCATACCTACTGCTTCTTTGCGTAACGTTCCAATTATGCCAAGTTTGAGTTGTATAACACAATCCAAAAAAGTTGTGTGCCTCTTTGTCTACATGTGTGCTTGTTTGCAGAGATAAGACGACTGAGTTGATTTTGCGGAATAACCTTGTGTTCTCTGCAACTTGCCTTTTATTCATACAAGTTTGAACATCCTTGAGCTCTATCACTTTGTATTTTCATTGGCCACGTGTTATCTCTACCGAACGTTTCATTATCAATGCACATGGGAGTGCTCACTCATTCAACATATTGAACCAATGTTCTTAATTGTAACTCGTAATCAAAGTTTCACAAGTCATTGTGCAAGTTACATGGAAAGAGGTTGCATGCACTCACGCATGATTTCGGATACATTGAGGGTCACCTTGATCATTTATTAAGATATGGGAGTTTTTTTTTCTCTTGCCATTATGTGGGTTTTGATTTTGAGAGTTCAATTGGCCACATGTTCAACATATGTCGCTCGATTGGAGGGATTGCAAAGTATGGAAAGTAATTATTCAACTAGGCAGTACTCTATGTGAGCCTTATGTCATATGAAAGATTCTCTATGAACGATATGCATTCCTCTCCTAGATAACTTGGAGGAAATGCAATCATGGTACTGTGGCATGCAACTACGGTCTCTTCCCAAACACATCCATGAAGTCCTCATGTACTAGCGGGACCTTAAATGATCCAACGCCATAAATGTGGATATTTAGCTACCCATATGCACTTCTTCCTTCACAATGTCTTTTAAGATTAGAGAGAATTAGATGAATGGATGGATGAATCAAGGCCTTACAAAGAGCACATTCTTTCGGAATCTCGAAACACAAAGGTTCCGAAAGATGTAAAGAAAATGAATTAACAGAATATCGAGAGGGGACATGCATGATGCACTGGAAAGTACATGGGCACATGTGAGGAAAGTCTAGCATGAATGGAAAACACGAGCATGACAAATCAACAAGCATATACATAGCAAGTCAGGGAAAGGGTATATAGGTTGCATGAGGATTGACAAATGGAAATAATTAGCATGGGCCGAGATTTGATGAGAGTGTGTTCCCGACCTTCATAAGGAATCAAGAGATCGATGCACGTGTTACTCACCTCTATTGGCGGAGAGTTTGAAGGACGAAATAGATATTAGGTGGCATCTTCTAGGGACTAGCTATGGGCTTGGTTTTGGCTCAAACCAAACCAAACCAAAACGTTAGGCCATGGTTGAACGGTTTATCGGTTCCAAAAGAATTGGATGGTTTGGTATGAGGATTGACAAATGGAAATAATTAGCATGGGCTGAGATTTGATGAGAGTGTGTTCCCGACCTTCATAGGGAATTAAGAGATCGATGCACGTGTTACTCGCCTCTATTGGCGGAGAGTTTGAAGGACGAAATAGATATTAGGCGACGTCTTCTAGGGACTAGCTATGGGCTTGGTTTTGGCTCAAACCAAACCAAACCAAACCGTTAGGCCATGGTTGAACGGTTTATCGGTTCCAAAATAATTAGATGGTTTGGATTATTAAAAAACGGTTCAGTTCTAAAACTTGGGTTTATAGTTTTGAGTGGTTTTGTTTAAAGGTTGATTGGTTTTTGGTTAACTTTTCTTTTTCTTAATGTTGATTTAATTTAATGGTTTAATTAACGTATTTTATTTTAATTAGTTTAACTGAAATGCTTATTTATACTTTAATATATTTTTGTTTATTTAGTTTTTTAATTAGTTTGACTTAAATGGTTTGGTTTAAATGACTTGAGAGTTCATAAATGGTTTGGCTTGGGTTTTTGTTTCATATAAATGGTTCAGTTCAGTTTGGTTTGGTTTCAAGGCAAAGAAATCAAACCGAACCAAAGCGGCCCATACGTATGTATGTACATATTATGAAGTTTTCTAACAAAAAAGAAAAAGCCCATGGTTTTGTGTGTTTGCTTGGAATGTGTATAATACACAGAGAGAAAGAAAGAAAGAAAGAAAGAAAGAATAGCATCTTTGCTTATTTATACTTTAATATATTTTTGTTTATTTAGTTTTTTAATTAGTTTGACTTAAATGGTTCGGTTTAAATGACTTGAGAGTTCATAAACGGTTTGGCTTGGGTTTTTGTTTTCATATAAATGGTTCAGTTCAGTTTGGTTCGGTTTGAAGGCAAAGAAATCAAACCGAACCAAACCGGCCCATATGTATGTATGTACATATTATGAAGTTTTCTAACAAAAAAAAAGAAACCCATGGTTTTGTGTGTTTGCTTGGAATGTGTATAAGACAGAGAAAGAAAGAAAGAAAGAAAGAAAGAATAGCATCTTTCAATGGGAGAAAGGAGGCAGAGGATGAGAGAGGGAGAAGGAGAAGGAGAAGAAGAGAGGCATCTGTGTCCATGGAGTCTTTGCAGGCCAAGGCCCCCAGTGGATGGAGTCTCCCAAGGACATGCTTTCTCCATCGATGAAGTCAACCTTTACAACAAGCTTGGCCATGAAACCTTTGTCAAGCTATCTAAAGAATTCTATAGCAGGTACTGTCTCTCTCCGTCTCTTCACGTATTTATGGATATATGTGTGTATGAATACGTGTAATACACACACACACACACATGTGTATATGTGCACGTGTGTATGTGAATATATGCATATGTACATGTACATGCATACATACATACACATACATACATACATATATGTATGTATGTGTGTATGTATGTGAATGTATACATATATGTATGTATGTATGTGTGTGTGTGTGTATGTATGTACCACACACATAAGTATTACAAGAAAGCAAGGATGTGCATAAAGAGTGTTTTTTATTGCATTTTGATGCCATTCCTGTTAGGAAGCTATGTGTTAAGTATACATTTCATGCACAATTCCGAGCTGAGCCAGCCAATCACTCGATGGACTTGTCTTTGCTCTTTCGTTAATGATAAGTGTGCAATTCAGAGTATGCTACTTGCATGTCTCGGCGTATTCTCGGAATAGATTTAAGCGTGCTTAGCCTTTGGTATTGAGAGAGATTTTGATGCAACTCGTGGTGAGATTCTATCTGTCTTAAAGAAATGTATGCGAATTGGTATTGAATCCCTTTCAGAGTCTATGCCGATGACGATGAAACATTTCGGTCTATCTTTGCAAATTTTAATAAGGAGGATGTTATACAGAACCAATACGAGTTTTTGATACAAAGGATGGGAGGTCCGCAACTGTATTCTCAAAGAAAGGGTAAGGCATGGCATAACATACACACACACACACACCACACATACCATCCATCCATACACACACACATGCATGCATGCATTCATACACACACACACGTAGATACGTAGATACATAGATACATACATATCCTTAGTGTAGTTTTATGTAGAAATCTAAGGCATGCCATATATACACAGACACACATACATATCCTTAGTGTAGTTTTATGTAGAAATCGAAGACCTGCTATGTAGATATGTTGTCGTTGGTCTATTTTTGTGTAGAAATCTTTTATGGAAGTAAAATTTTATCAATCTTAGGGCATCCCACATTGATCAAACGACATCTTCCATTCTCAATTACGATGCAAGGAGCTGGGAGGTGGCTGGAGCATATGCAAGGTGCCCTGGACAGCGTGGAGGAAATCGATACAGACTCCAAAGAAAGAATGCTTAATTTCTTCAGGTTGGTGGCTCTTTGACAAGCAAAATTGATGGGAAATTCATTAGAGTAGCCCCTCGTTTTTCACAATACACAAAGACGTTAACAGGAATATGCCCTCCCATCTTGTTGTAATGAATTTGAATTACCGGAGAAAGTAAGGTAATAGGGAGAGTCAGTGTTTTGGGGAATATTCTTTGGAAATCTCATGAAAACTATGGGTTATTTTTACAAATCTCCCCTTAAGAAACAATTATCTTCTATTAACTATGTTAAATCCGCAGCGGTGGGTGGGTTGATGTGTTTGTTTGTTTTTTATGAAAACCAGGCATACTGCATTCTTGCTTGTTGCAGGCAAGCAATCAATGACATCCACGAACCAAGCTTCACAAGGAGACTAATACCTTCAAATACAATGACATCCCTAGACTTCAAATACTTGTGCATAATGATTGTAAAAACATTCATTCTGTAGGCCATGGAAAATAGAATAATGGCCGTAAAGATATTTGCTTTGTAGGCCATGGAAAATGGAATAATGGCGGCAAAGACATTTGCTTTGTAGGCCATGGAAAACTCTCTAATTTTTCTATGTTCACACACTGTGAACATTTTGTATGAAAATATACCAGTTATTATATCTCACATAGTCTTCATGTAATGGTGTCCCTATTTTCAGGTAAAAAGCCATTTCTTATTCTTTGCTGAGAAACTTTGAGAACAATGGAACAAACATCATCATTATATGAAATTGAAAATATAATATCAATAGCAATGAAGAAAGAAAGACACAATGAAAGAAAACCCAATTCCTTTAGGTCAAAACAAAGACATATTAACATCTCAATGAAGGTCCTAATGGCCTATGTGTCTAAGCAAAAGATAATGTTTGCGAATCTTCTCTCATCTTGAAAGAGAACACAAAGTAATGACCATCTGGGTGAGGGTATTATACACTCAAAAAGTATTTAGGGAGCTTTGTGATATGTAGTTATTCACTTGAGCAGATTGTCAAGCTTACATGGAATGAAGCTTTTCCCTATAGATCATCCCTAACATAGTTTGATGACATATGGAGAGATGGCTTAATTAGAAAGCACCATCCACATTAAAAGGGAGGGAAATGATACCGGCAGCAGACATGTTGCTTTGTGTAAGATACCTAATTGAGATTGAAATGTGTAGTCATGTCCTTCATTCATCCCATTCTAGAGTTGAACAATGCGTGTTTGTGTGCATTTGTATGGATAAATTACACACATGATTATGTATGCATATATAGGTTGGTTTTTTGACTAACAGTGGCTCATTTGGAAATTGCTTTCACTTGTACAAGTTTGAATATCTTTAGAATATGCCAATTTCAATTTCACTAGGCATGGGTTTACCTCTAATTACCTTTCGGATGTATTTGTCTTTAAGGCCCTTTTGTTCAACATGATAAGACACCATATTCAATGTAACCTCCTCATCGAGTCTCAGGAGCCATTTTGCAGGTTACTGAAGCTACATGGAAATGTGCGATAAACATTTGCTCATGATTGTGGGTAGTTCCACAATCATTTCATTGCTTATCAAAGTAATAAAAGATAGGTGTTGCTTTGGAGATGATGGTTGGAGCATGTTAAACTAAATGGGAACCTTATCGTATATTAATAAGTCTCAATGGTAGGCGTCTATGTGCAACTTATGATTTCGCGAGTCGTAACAATTTTACAACTTGTCGACCTTATTGGAAACGACAAATTTCTAACTTATCAATCCGTTGAAATTCTAAAAAAATTTGCTAATTATCTAAAAGCAGATATATAGGACATTTTTGCAGATTCGCACAATACGATAGGAAGTGGCAAGTACTTTTTCTCATAGTTTGCTATAATAAAAGCACAGGTAAAATTTGTCGTCAAACCTAGAAACAATTATAGAGAGATGATGTAATCCACCATTGAAAAAAATAGTAACTATCCAAACTCTCATAATCTTATAAGAGGATGATATTTCTACACATGTTCATGGGTCAATATTATGTTGTTCTCGATTATGCAATTCTTCTATCATTCATATCCTTCAAAGCTCCATTCTCTCCATGCAACCCACCCTCTTCAAAGTTGGTCTCGTTAAGTGTATTTTTTTATATATTTTTTTCCATCCCTATCCTTCAAAGCTCCATTCTCTCCATGCAACCCACCCTCTTCAAAGTTGGTCTCGTTAAGTGTATTGATGGCCATGAACATAGATAAACTTAAATGTTTGAGAGAGTTGGTTTTGATCCTTTTCAATTCAATAAATCCTTTCTCACATGCCATTGCAATTGATAAAAGTATCAAAATGAAGACGATCATTCAAAGCTCAATTACTCATGGAAAAGAGTGTTGCTCCATCTGTGACAATGGCAATAAGTTTTCTAGAACTTGTGCATATTTTTTTATCTCTAAAATGAATATTTATCCTCATAATAAAATATCATGCTTAACCTTCCCAAAATGATTGCAAAACATTGGTGACAACTTTCGTATGTATGAGTCTAATATTTGTCCCAATCTTTGCCATGGTGCTTAGCACATAAGAGAATACACACAAACCATCATAGGAGCACTTGATTAAATTTGTTAGATAGTTTTGATGCAAATGCATCATATGAGCATTTGAAATGCTTTACAAAAAAATGTTATATAGATCAACAAACTAAAAACTAAAAATAAAGCAAAACTTGCACCTCAATGGAAGGACTCACAATTTGTTATGGACGCGAAACTATAATTAATAGCATTACAAAAGAAATTTCAGACAAGAAAACTTCAACAAAATTTTAGACTAGATATGCATCAATAGATTATTGAGGTGGAGTTAGGACTTATGGAAGAATAGTCTTTGGTGCATATTGTGTATATTTTTTATATGCTATTTAGATGTTAAATCCTAACAATTATCCGTCATAATTGCAACTAGCTAGAAAGTTACATGTGTTGTATGTTATAATAATTATGTAATTATACACATGCAATGTCAATTAGGGTATTTGTTATGTTTTGTTTTGGATAAGCACTTTGTAGAGTTACTTCTATGTGGATGAGAGACATATTTCCCTCCTTGTCCATGTTCAAAGGTAAACGTTTGCCACCAAAAGTCTTTTGACACTTTTCAAAATATTCTTACATGTTGTGTGACATTTACAAACACCTTAGCTAGGTTTGTGGTTGCCGAATCCTACCATTGATGAGTTTATGTTACATTGAAGACCATATATGAAAGATAATTAACCCGCTCCTAGATAACATAGTATGACCAACTATCTCCAATTTAGAGATGTTGCCATATCACCAACCACAATAAGTGGGAAATTTACATAGACGCTCCATCACATTCCTATATCACGCAACCTTGTTCTCCTTCTAAGCATGGCTAGAAGTCCTTGGACAACATTTGTCCATATGTGAAGCAACACAATAAATGTGGGTATTTGGCAAATCATTTGCCACACATTCCTTCCTCGGTGATAGGTTAGAGAGGAGCGGATGGACGGATGAGCAAATCGAGGCCTTCCAAGAGCATGTCCTTTGGGCCTCCCCAAAACACAACATTGCAATTCAAAAAGCGTAAGAAGTTGAAGTAAACGAAAAATGAGAGAATCTCACAAGGCAAGGAAAACATGGGGCATATGCTAGAGAAGTCGAGCACAAATGGAAACGACGAGCACGATTGACGAGTTTCCGGGAGGGATCGGGAAGGGAGTGCGGTTTTCCGGGAAGTTTTTGTCGGATGAAAGGAGAGCAATAATAAGGCAAGAAAAAGGAGAGGATCAGAAGAAGAAGAAGAAGAAGACAGGGAAGAAGATGAGTTTTTTTACGGAGGATGGGTGGGCGGACGAATGGATGGACGGAATGGCCAGAAAAAGGAGTCCGTGTGACGACAAAGGTGGTGGGGGCTGGGGCAATGGGGGGTAGAGTTAGGGTTGGTGTGAATTGAAAGCCAGCCATGGCTTGGTTGCGTGTGTGTGTGTGTGTGTGTGTGTGTGTTTATGTAACATGTTGGTAAGCATTATGTCGTTAGAATGACTATATATATGAATGTATGTATGTATGTATATGTATATATGAATATGTGTATATATATGAATGTATGTATGTATGTATATGTATATATGAATATGTGTATGTATATGAATGTATGTATGTATGTATGTATGTATGTATGTATAACAGTATATGTATACCATATATGTAGAGAGAGAGACAGAGCCAGGAAGAGGAACAGAGGTGTCTTTGGCTCTGTACCTATGGAGTCTTTGCAGACAAAAGCCAGTTTATGGAGTGGTGTCTCCCAAGAGGATGCTTTCTCCATCGATGAAGTCAACCTTTACACCAAGCTTGGCCATGAAACCTTTGTCAAGCTATCTACAGAATTCTACAACAGGTACTGTCTCTCCCTCCCCCTCCCTATATGTATTTATGTGTGTATGTATACACGCACATAAATATGTATATGCATATATACAAAAATATTACAAAAAAGCATGTATATATACATGCATAGTGTATGTATGTGATTATCTATATAAGTATTTGCATAAATATGTATGTATGTATGTAATGCCATTATATGTGTAGATGTATTTGTATCACTTATGAGAAAGCAATGATGTAAATAAAGGGAGTTTTTAATTGCTTTCTCATGCCATTCCTGTTATGGAAGAGTATATATATATATATATATGTAAGTATACACTTAATACATGATTTGGAGTGAAAAGGAAGGCTCGGAACTTAATGGACTCCTCATTACTTTGTCTTCAATTGGAAGATTGCAACTTGGAGTATACTGCTTGTGAATCTCTGAGTATTCTCCAGATAGATTTGCAAGTGCTTCTCTTGCAGCTTTAATCTGTTGTTTTTATGTATGTTGGAAATTATGGCCCTTTCACTCAACAATTTGTGTGTACCATGCATATTTATCAAGATTAAGAGACAAAAGTATACCCGATATGCATACCATGACTGATTAGTATGACTGAGTAATGCTCATGAACATTTGCCTGATACTTCTCTGTTATGGTAATTGGATTTCTGATCAAACTCAATGTCTGACTCAGTTGGATCTTTGAATTTATTGTTGAAATGTAAGTGATTGGTCTTGAGTCCTTTCAGAGTTTATGCTGATGAAGACGATGAATCTTTTCGATCTATCTTTGCAAATTCTAATAAGAAGGATGCTATACAAAACCAATATGAGTTTTTCATTCAAAGGATGGGAGGTCCGCCATTATATTCTCAAAGGAAGGGTAAGCCATGCTGTGTGTGTGTATATATATATATATATATATATTATATCATCAGTGCAGTTTTCTGTAGAAATCTAAGGCACATTACAGACATATATAGTAATCTTCAGTGAGTTTTTGTGTAGAAGTATATTGCTTTAAGTAAATTCTACCATCTCAGGGCACCCAGCATTGATCGGACGACACGGTCCATATTCAATTACGAAGGAAGGAGCTCAAAGGTGGCTAGAGCATATGCAAGGAGCCCTTGATAGCATTGAGGAAATTGATACTGACTCGAAAGGACGAATGCTTAACTTCTTCCGGTTGGTTCTCACAAAAGAATTTTAGAGAAATTGATTGGGTTAGCCCTTACTTTTCACAAAATTCCCAAGAAATACCAATTCCATATCTGGAGACATTAAATTACCAGAGAGAAAAAGGATTGTAGGGAGAGGTCCATTACTGGGGAAATAGTTTCGGGAATTTCATGAAAAATGAGGGGTATTTTTTGCAAATATCCTGAATAAATCAATTACCTCTTTAGCTATGTTATTCACAACATTGGGCTAATGTATTTTTGCTTTTGTTTTGCGAACCAGGCATACTGCATTCTTCCTTGTTGCAGGTAAGGAAATGATGGCAAATAGGAATCAAGCTTCGCAAGGAGATTGATACCTTCAAATAATCATATACTAAGCCTTCAAATATTTATGGGATGGAATAACATTAAAGCATGGAATAATCACCATAAAGGCATTTGCTCTGAAAACTGTTGTGGATTTCTATTTTTACACGTTATAAAAATTCTTTAAAATGTACTTGTTATTTCTCTCACATGGTCTTCCATAATCATGCCCCTATGTCGAGGCAAAGAGGCATTTTTCGTTTGCTTTTGAAAATTGGATTGAGAGACTTCAGGAACAATGGAATGACAACCTTATAAAAAATTGAAGTGATAAAAACATTGAAAATGAGCAATAGGCATCGGTATGGAATGGCTTTCATATGGGCAACAACTCAATAAAACCACTGAACATGAATGAAGCTGATGATTTCGCAATTTAGTGGTGGTATTGATTTTTGCTCTTTTTAGTTATGGGTATAGGGACAAAGAAAGAAAGACACAGAGAAAGAAGAGACACAATTCCTTTCAAATTGGGGGCCTGTAATGACCTATGCATGCAAATAAGAGATCATGTCTCAAAATCTTCTCATCTTCGACAGAAACAAAGAGAAATGAGTAAAAACTGGTATCATGTACTGTGGCTATGCCACAACCATTTGGGTGAGGGAATAAACACTTTGGTATTTAGGGAGCTTTTTAAAAAGTAGATATTCATGTGAGTGGATTCATGAGCTCATGTGGAGTGAAGCTTCTGTCTTTACATAATCTCGAACACAGTTTTTTAAAATTGGAGGACTTTTAAGATCAAGCACCATTGCCATTGAAAAGATGGGAAATGATGATCAAGGGTTTAGTGGCATGTGCTTATTCATAAGGTTGCTTCTATGCTCAAGTAGAGAGCATACATATGTGTTTGAGAGGTGGGGGTTGATGCATTTGAGTGGAAATAGTTGCAAGGCTCATTCATGTGATAATTGATGGGTTCATGCGGCAATTGATGATGCAAACGATTGTTGAATAGTTGTGAATGCTTTCACATGGTATAATGTGAGGTGTTTGTCATACCTTTTCAATTTCAAGATCATGCCTATGAATGTGGACTAGGATGAGAAGATGCAATTGGTTCCCAACTTGCATGGTTTATTTGAATGCAATAGCTTTGCAATTTTCCATTCCATTTTGTTTAGTGGCATAATTTGATATTTGTTGTGATGCATCATGATAGAGACCGATTTTGATCTATGGGAGAGAGAGCTAGATTCGATTATTGTCGTCGAATGTCAAAAATGACCTATGAGACCAAAAAGAATAAAAATGATGTATAAATGCATGAATGTAAATTCTTGGTAAAACTCAAAATCAATTATAATGTTAAAATCTCTAACATTGCTCATATATAGCTTAAACCCTACTATTATAGCACTATAGTATATACTCAATCTGACCGCCTAAATTTTTAATAATAAAAGACCTAGAAGCACAATGAACTCATAAACTTAACTCTAAGAAGTCCATAATCAAACAATAAACAATCAACAATGTCTTAAATTGTAGGTATGGACCCAGTTTCAGTTCAAACAGAATCGACCCGTTAAGCCATGGTTATGATTTATCATTTTGAATATAATTAAATAGCTTGGTTTGGTTTTCAAATATCATTGAACTATTTGTCTAATTATACAACTTGATTGATTGGTTTACAGGTTTTTTTATTAACCTTTTTTATTAATGGTTTAATAGAATTAATGTTTTTTGTTTAATGATTTAATTACATTAACTTAAATGCTTGACGAATTTAATGATTATTTGTTTTAATGTTTTTATTACTATTTAATTGTTTAATTAATTTGACTTAGATGGTTTGGTTTAGATTTTTTATTAAATGGTTCATTTTGATTTCAACTTTTTCCTTAAACAGTTTAGGATTAAATAACTTGGTTCTAATGCTTCGGTCAAAATAGCTTTGTAGTTCTTAAACGGTTTGGTTTGGTCTTTGTTAGATATGAATGGCTCGTTAGGTTTCAAGGCCAAGAGACTGAACCAAACCAAACCAGGCCTATGCCTATTAAATTGTACATGCCTACAGCAATTGAAGGACCAGGTTAATTTTGATTAATACAACTTAAATTAGTGAGCACAATTTCACCTTGATTCAATTCAATGTACCAAATTTGAGACAATTTCATTGACATTTGAGATTATGGCCAGCAGTTCTATTGACTTTATAAATGAATTGAAGCATGCTTCTCTTAAAGAAGCAAAGAATAACCATCAACCAAATTAGGAGCACAAGGCTCAAAAAAGGCATTCTGAGAACTATTGTCAAGAAACTAAGAATACAACTAAAAAAATAAAGAAAGAAATGTGATTTTATTTGCACGCATTGTGACAAAAAAGAAAAGAAAAAGTTGCACAAGAATTGTATCAAACAAATTTTTAGTATTCCTTATCCCATATAGCTGTCTTACAATTACAAGAAATTTAGGAATACTACTGAAACACAAAAAAAGGAAAATTTTGTGTTTACATTGTAACAAATTTTGTGCTCTCATGACAAAGCTCGATTTGATGCACAACATGTCTGAGAAGGAGAGTGAAACCTTTGAATCTTTTTTGGCATATGGTTTGGAAAATAGACCATTAGTCCTCCCTCTATTGCTCAGCTATATAGTTTGAATTTTTAACAGAACGCAGCTTTTCACATGTCTGCAACAGACCACATATATGCTTCCACTTCGTTTGCCTTCCTCTCGTTCAGCCTTTTATACATATCTCTCTCAAATCCTGAAAAAGGTTAAAAATATGTCAACTGTAATTATGATTTGACATGAACAAATCATATATATAAAGATTCATGTAAGTGCACATAGGATCTTAACACAGGAAAATCATGCATACAGAATATATGCACATTCAAAGTAAGACTGTCATTTAAAACATCTTACATAGGGAAGTCTAATAATCCTACAATTATGCTCAGGCCAACACAAATCGATCAATACATCTACATTTTTTCCTTCACACGATCTATATATTAAAATCTCTCTATTTTACGCTTGATCTAAACAGAAGAGAGGCAGTTTATCTGTGTGATTTCATGAAAAAGATTGCACCTTTAACCTACTGTTTAAAGCAATGATTTAAAAAGGCTTTCCCTAAAATGCAGATAAAAAGTAAAATTAGAAACAAATTGCATATTTATAAGCACTGGATATATACCAGTACTCCGATCGACACCATCCCAGTGACGGCCTGGCCGGATATTATATCGATTTGGTGGAGGAGTGATGCCCCTTTTCAACCAGCTATGACTCGGAACCGACTGAGGGACAATAAATCCCGATTCTTTCATTTTCTCACTTGCTCCCAGATCCACAAGTCCATGTTCACTTGTCGATTTCTTCTGTGGAAACAAAAATAAAATATGTGCTCTTTTACAGATCAATGGGATTCCTAATTTAGAAAAAAAAACAAAATACCCCTAGCTTTTAGGGTAAAAATACACCTAAACCTGGTCACTACCAGACTATCTCTGACTTTTTGGTCATTTACCAGAATATCTCTTATGTTTCCAAAACATATCTTAATACCTCTTAGTACATAATTTACTTACACAGAGGGCTATCATGGATAAAATCTGCAAACTTTGAAATTATCTGGTATATATCCAAGAAATGTTTGAGGCATGTTGCTGGGAAGGGGAATAACTCAACTTTCCAAAAACTCTCCACCAGTAGATATTATAAAATGAGGTCAGGAATTCAACCAGCTTGGTTGCTACCAATGGCAATAGATCTACCCCCAACCCACAATAAAGAGAAAATATTCTCCAAAAAGGAGCATTAGCTAATAGCTGTTTCATTGAATTTTCACAAACCTTGACCAAGTGTGCCATTGGGTCTCCCCATCGAACTTGTTCTTTCAAGTGCTTGTCAAGGTCTGGGTCATCCCTGAAAAAAGAGAAGAAAAAACTTAACCACTGACTATGAAAATACATGTTCCTACATTTAGGCTTTCCCCATGGCCACTGTAATTTACAGGGAGATAAAAATAATAATGAAAAGCCCATTTATCCCAAAATGAAACCAATCAGCACTACAGCTTATTTCTAAATTTTTTGACATGGTACATATTATGATGTCCCATGCAATAGAGCTTTGTATGCGGCCAAGCCTAGAGTTCAGAACCTTGACTAAAACATTCATATGCAAATTTCCAACGAGTAACCTTGACTAAAACAGCCATCCACAAATTTCCAACGAGGAAATCGTCATCATAGTAAAGTTACAAACATCTTATCACTAAGAACTACAGACAGAAACACAAACAGCGCATTCCGATTTTTATTTTGAAAGCACAGATCTTTAACACTTCTAGCATTCACCAAAACAGATCTGTTGTGCAAGTAGATTTACCTTGTCCTCGCAAAGGGTTTTGACTTCTCTGCCTCAATCTCAGAAATTCTGATCTCTGCTTCTCTTTTTTGTGCCAAACCTTTCCCCCATTCCAGTGGCTTCTCCTGAAACAAAATAAAGAATTGTCATCATTGCAACATTCCTGAAAGTTGAAAGTAAAGAAACATGAGCAATATTAAGAACATAATTTCAAGATGACATGATCTCCAAGATAAACTATAAAATAAGGTTAAGACTACACATTTCATCAGTCAACTCAGTACATACTAACCACTGTCTGTACTCATTTTTGGATGGTTCAAGTAACGGCTTTTAAGCTTGGTGGGTGTACATGCAACCTAAAAAAACCTCATCCTGAGAATACAAGTGGGAAAGGAACATTGATGAAAAGAACCTGTTCTTGACGGATGTTTCACATTTCTTAAATCAAAAGATATTTGCAAGAGGTTGCATACTGGTCATGCAACATATATAACTACAAATTTTGATTTGTCAATATCTGCAAGACAAAAAACAAATGGCTATTTTATGGATCATCCTCTATTTTTACATAAGACTGCCCAATGATTGGTGGCGGCATTTTCACATTAACATTCCCCATTGTTTTCCACTGGTGAATGATGTTCATTGCTTTTGTACAGTTCTTTAGGTAAGACAAAGGACAATGAGAGCCATGAGGAACGCCTATTCAATTTTCTAGGATTCTCTAATTTAAGGTTGTCAATATTAGTGCCTTTGGCTTTGTATCGTAGTTGAAAGTTTGAAACATTCTCACATTTTTGAGATTTACTAAATACTGATAGTTTAACAACATACTTCTGAAGGTTTGGATGTCATTCCACATGGATTCACCCTTCAAAAATTGACCCAATATTCACAGAATTTCTATACCCCATTTACTCTATATTAGTTTTTCCATGCTTTGAAATGCAAACAAGAACAAAAAAATATATAAATCTTCAAACACAATATGTTATATAACTCATCACAATAAGATGTCATCTTTTTCCAAGTTTAAATACTTGAAACCTTATCAAATCATAGAAATATTAGAAACTATTCAGCAGATACCTCCTTAGGTGCCTTTTCCTCTTGCTGGAGCTTGAGCAGTTCCTCCACGCTCTCCAAACGTCTTCCTGCATAGTTAAATTTAATATTATGTTACCAGATATAACTTTATGCATTACCAAATATGCATACTTCTTGCTCCACACAGCTTGCTCATTATCCAATAGCAGTACAAATATAATCAAGAAGGTACAAACCATGTTTATCTCGATAAACAGTGTTTGCACGACGCCCGGTAATAGATGCATCTATTTCCTTGAACCTGATAAAGGGAAACTAGTTATGACACCTCTTTTTGGTGAGTAGATACAAACTCAAACAGTGTACACAATTTTGTAAGAATAAGAAATTACACTCTTGTAGTCTTTGTAAAGTCATTGGTACCCTAGCCTAGAGAAAATTTCATGCAAACACATCTAATACAAGTAATATAATGTACATAAACCAACACACTGGATTTCTATTACTTTCCAGATTCTGATGGACAGATTCCATCATGAGGAGATCATGGACTAAGTAAGAAGGAATATTTACAATCATACAAATAATAACATCACCAAAAAGTCTGAAGCAATCAATGTTAAATAGAACCATCGCAGTCAGAATAATTAGACAGTTATCAAGAAGGTACCTTCTAGATTCTTCCTGTTTCTTCATCTCAATTTCTCTGGCCAACTGCCCCCCAGTCCGCAAGCCTGCAGCCGTTCCATCTGCCATAATATCCTTTCTCGAATCATGGCGTGATTTTCTGGGCGGTGACAAGTCATGGGTAACTGTTTTTCCTACAATCCGTGAATCTCCCAATCTTGTTTCTGATGAGATATGTCCCTTTCTCTGAGGAGACAAGTCTAGACGACTAGACTTCCTTGGAGGAGATATATCATCAGATACATCCTTTAAAGTCTTATGTGAAGTTATCTTTCTTCTTGGTGGTGATAAGCTAGGGCTGCCCATTCTTGAAGCTAAAACCCTCTTTCTTGGTGGAGATAAATCTGGGCTACGAGTTCTTCTTAGTGGAGACGATATCTTATCTGAAGATGTGTGCTTCTTTCTAGGAGGTGATAAGTCGGTGGTGGTTTTTCTCCTCAGAGGTGATAAGCTAGAATTATCGATTCTTGAAGCTGAAGTCCTCTTTCTTGGTGGTGATAAATCTGGGCTATCAGCTTTTCTTCTTGGAGGTGACAAGTCAACTCTTGGATGTTGAATCTTCTTCCTAGGTGGAGATAGATCCGGACTTTGCACTTTTGTAGGAGTTGATGAACCCTCGAACTTCTGTCCTGAAGACCTATGTCTTCTAGGAGGTGATAACTCCATATTGCTACCTTTTCTTCTAGGTGGGGATAAATAGTGTGAATCATTGCGGGTTGAAGAAACTTTCCTTCTCGGGGGCGATAAGTCCATACCACCATGCTCACGGTCATGATTTCCTGAATCCTGGGGGGATGTTTCACCTGAGTGAGGCTGCCGTGGAGCGGAGAAATCTGTGAACAGAGGTAACCTCTTATGACACAAGGTATAGGACCAGGAAAACATGATTAGATGCACACCCAGACTCTCAGCAAATTCATATTATACATGCTTGATGCATTCCATTTCTGTTCTATTTGCCAAAGTTAGAAGTTTGCTTCTCCTTTTTTATCATTGTAATTTGAAATTGTATCAAATGTCATCTGGATGCAATTCATTTGGTCTCATGGGTCATTATCCATTTCCATTTCTGTTCTATTTGCCATAGTTAGATATTTCTTTCTCCATTTTTATTTTTGTAATCTGAAATTGTATCAAATCTTATCTAGATGCAATTTATTTGTTGTCATGGGTCATTTCCACATTTTGAACACGTTATGTAACATTTCATTTCATATCGGCTTTGAGAAAAAGAATGCTCCCTTCATTAAAATATCAGTCCAACTTTTGATCTTACTGGATGGAAATAATTTATTAATGTAATTTTCCAGCTAAATTCTTAAAGTTTTTGTGGTAATTTCTCATCATTTCCTATTATTACATGCATGACACTGAAATTTTCTGCGCACTATATTTTCCAAACTGAGCAAGCTTTGACTCTATGTTACGACCACACATGTATCATGCATGAAAAGTATACTTAGCAATAAGTAAATAAATAAACACCATAAATTCCATGGTATTTTGTTGGTTTTATAAACTCACTCAACCTTTTGCACGGTATCATGAACATACACATGTTCATAAGGAATCAATTCGTTGAGCCATCAAATTCTTGTATGGCCATATGATCAGACATTGTTTGGGGAACTATTGTCTATACATATAGACCAACGATATCATGGTTGTAGAAAGGACTAGCTACCCTCATGTAAGCTCCTCCTTCCTCTTCCTCTCCTCTCAATTCTACCATGAGTAGAAGTGGTGAGGATCCTTGCTAATACTGACTCCCTAAGGTCATGGATTTACTCACAACGCCCTCAAGAACAAAAAGCTGAACAAGTTCCTTGAAATGAGCTTGTATTTATACAGAAATTCTAACCTTGTTCATAGACTCCTAATACTTACGAAAAGAAAAGTAAAAAGCTCAAAATCATTGTCTCCCTTCGCTTATATGCATATCTCCTAGAAGAGACAAAAGGGAAAGAAAAGCTCCATAAGTACCTTGTTCTGTGGTAGTATTTACTGAAACCCACCCACTTCCATCATCTGCTGTTGAGATATATGGGCGATGCATTTTCAGAGCCTCCATCCTTTGCATTCTCTTCACTTCCACATCCTTGATGACTAAGGGCGCATCATCTTCAACACAAAATGAAGGCACAAAACATGAAGAAATATGATGGGAAAGATGGAAGAGAGAACCCAAACAAACAGGAAGGGAAAAAATAAAACATAATAGGAAAAAAATGAAAACAGAAAGAAAGAAATATTAATGTCTTTCAAGCACACAAGCACATTTAAGGAAAACAATGAAAAGAGAGAAGACTCATAGAAATCTGAAGGAAAATAAATAAAGGGCCACATGAACCACAGAATATGAAGGGAAAAAGAAAAGATATATTAATGTCTCTAAAAGACCAAAATGTCCTTGAGACCTGACAAAGGTTAAGATTGTTTATGTTAACCGGTGAATGTGAGTAAAGGAGGGAATGCCAGCTTCCTAAACCAAATGGCTTGAAATGTAATTATGAACAACCTCAACAATGAGATTCTGTACATGATTATTGGAATTGAAATTGATGTCCTCTGAAAATATACATGCTGAGGTGATAAAATAAGGAAAGCCTGGAGGAACAACGAGGGTGCCTCTGATGATGTGTGATGATGGTTTTTCATCTTGTAAAGATATACATGTCAGAATGGCAGTTCCAGTTGGCCACAGCAAAGCCCACGACAAAAATAAATTATTCTAGTTATCATGACTCCCAAGTCAAGAATCAATTTTGGCCAGGATATTTGCTTCTACATTATGAACTTCTAAACTATGAGAAGTGTCCTAGTAGTATTCGTGGGAAAGAAATCTATTAAATCTCACTACTTAGGTGGCTCAGAGAGTTCCGAACTCTCCCTCGAGGGGCTTTTTCTATGTCTCTTTCTCTATAGAAAAAAGAGCATAAAGCATATTTGCTCATTGTACTCCATTACTCTATAGGGAGGTCCAAATCCTTCTGCAAAGGGACAATGATATACATAATGTTCCTTAGATTCAATTTCTTGGATCACAAAGCTGGTGGTGCATATCACCTAATGTCTATCCTCAGTTGAGGAGATGATGACCGGGCATGCCTATTGTTGTGTTTTGTGAAAGCCTATAACATGTGCGTCTCCCTGTACTTGTCTAGAGTAATGAAACCATTTGGCTTCATTATCAAGGAAAAACAAATGAAATGCAAAGCTGAAACTAAGCTGAAAACATGAAATGTAAAGGAATGAAACCGGAGAAGAGTCGATAACATGAAGAAAAACAAATGGAAAAATAGATATGAAGGGAAATAGATGAAAATTGGAGATAAAAAGAAGAAAATGAAATACGAAGGAAATAAAAGGAAATTCAAGAAGAACCAATAAGATGAAGAAGAATAAATGATGTCGACCTACCTTGTTCTTCTTCAGATTCAGAGCTTTCTTCTTTCAATTCCTTTTGCCATACAGGATCTGCATCCACGAGTCTAATAGAAGAAGAGACAGGGTTTGGAGGCCTCTTGATCTTCTTCTTCTTCTTCTTCTTCGAATTGGCGGTTGTGTCGGCGTCGCTCGTATATCGCTTCAGATACTCTTGCATAGAGGACGCCATAGCTCGATTCTCTGCAGACACTCCTCCCGCAAAAATACATTAAACGAACGCACAGACACAAAGTGAGAATTTCTGCGTTTTGAAAATTCTCAAAAATACCCTCATTGTAGGATTCTTCATGCTTTTGGTTTTTGACAAATTCCAATAGATACCCTTTTGGCCAGCTAATCGATTGGAACTCTTCCTGATTACTGTCACAATCGGTAACGGTTCGGTTTGAACCGAACCGAAGCAACATATCAACCCAAATTAATGGTGTTACCCCAACATATTCCTCGATCATTGTGCACAAAAGGTGGGTTGTGCAAACGTGCAAGCAAGGAGATGAGTGCAGGAGCATGAAATGAACTAGAGGGGACAAATAGAGTTAGAGATGATAGATGAGAGGATGAGTAGATGGGCAAATGCAATCAAATAAGAGACGATGAAGGATCACACAAGATGAGAAAACTTTAGGCAATACTTATGGAGATGTAGATGAATGGACAAGTGAAGGTGTGGGTGAACAAGAGATTCGATGCGATTGGGAAGATGCAAATGGGTTCAAATGAGGAAAGTTGAAAACGGCGATTGCCCTAAGTGTAGACATGAGCTTGAGGTGAGACACAAAAGCAATGTATAGGAAACAAGAGAAACTAGGTGAAGTGATGAGATAAACAATAGAACACCATAATAACAAGAAAATAAATCGATGTTCCCACGACTACCATTTATCTTAAGATCAATGTGTGGGGAACTCTTTCTTATACATACAAATTGCAGTGCATTAACTATGGATGCAACCTCTCAAGACTTTACAACTTGAATAGTGCCAAGACTCTACAATCTCACAATAGACTTTCCAATATAATACGACCTCTAAAACTACTTCAAACAATAAAAGCTTGCAAACCTTCATAACTTTATAATCGTCTACCCTTTCAAATCCACAAGATGCCCAAATTGAAACCTATATTTTAAAGCCATGCCATATGCAACTTGCTTGACATTGTGCACCAAAAGAACCCTTTCACATGCTATGTAGTATGGACAATAAGATTGTTATGATGCATCCAAGACATGGCTCTTGAATTGAATTTCCCTAAAGGGACCAACACGACCCATATGTTGGAATGTTGCATTTCCAAGGGTTGATATGAAGCCCTAAGGGATCATCTCCCTCATTGTGTGCTAAGTAAGGGATTGGGGAGATCACTCTGAAATGGCAAAGAGCACAACATACTTCAACACATAAAAGTACTCACCTTTTAACTCCATGCAACCATGGAAGGCTCATAATATCATTAGGTTAAACTCCCAACACTAAATAAGAAATATATTTCCTTTTTAAAACGACAATTACTAAATAAGAAACATGTGAAGTGTTCCAATTAAAAATAATTACTAAGTAAAAAACATGTATACCTCAATTAATTGGTGTGGAATAGCTACACGGAGAAAAGTGGATCTTAGTGAATGCAAAGGGAAGAGATTCAAAGGCAAAAGGTGGCCCCAAACTCAAGGTGCCAAAGACCCATTTTACATGAGAGCTCTTGGCATTTTATACAAGTTGGAAACCTTTGATGGTACCTTTCACATTACAAACCCATTAGCTATTAACCTTTTCACCTAATAAAGGGTTGTTTCCCACAAATTATAACATGATAATTATAACAAATTATATACATTGGACCTATGACCAATATTTTAGTTTTGTAAATATTACATCTCATGGGATTCTTAAAACCAATGAATATAACAATATTTCCCATTAACAACACATTCTATACATTGATTAATGCAACATGTAAGAGATACCTTCACTATTAACCAAGCTTTGTATACATTCAAACTCAAACTTAAGACTTCATTCAAATGTAGGAGCCATGAGGATGTGGGTACTCATGTTAGTAGAAAATTGCTATATTATTTATACTCCATCAATTGCCACTTGACCAATCTCAAATTTCATTCATAAGAGTGCCCTAAGTGTTGATCCATGATAATTGTGGACCATTTAAAGGACTGAGCACTATTGACAACATGCCACCATGAAGATTGAAACCCCCCATAGTAGATGATCTTTTCTAGAAAATAACATATTATCCCCACCCAAGCTTGAGAACACACATACCTTTTATGAGGTTAAATCATCGAGAAACCATATGTGTTGGGTTAAGGTATCCCTGGATTTGACCTAATCCCTTAAGTCTTAAAAGATCCCAAAATATTATAACAAAGAATGCAAAAAATGACTTGGGCTTGGAGGGTTCAAGCTAGGCTAGCACAATTAGCCTTCCCTCTAGTGTCTCTTATCTACATCAATTGAACAACAAAAGCCAACACACGGTTGGGAGTTTACAAAAGTACTCTACATACGTGCATGCAACTCCCTCTACACACATGTAGGCTCCATTTACACTCACCTAGGGCAACTAGGTGTGAACTTTTGCCAATAAATCCATTGTCATGGTAAATCCTTGTTTCCATCAAGTATATATGATGGGTCTCATGTTTGATTCTTCTTAATCACCTCCATCTTTGTTCTTCACGATGAGGCTCCATTGTCTTTGACCTTCATTTCTTCTCTATAGTATATATGATCCTCCTAGTTTGTCAACATCACGTGGTCTTCACCCAAAGCAAACCGAATCGGCAAATGTGATTATCACCTAACTTTTAGAGTTTTCATTAAATTGTTAGTTCTTTTTTAAAACTATGATTGTCATTTCCTTGCATCTCTCTAGATCCACTTAATCCTTTATCAAAATCCTCCACGATCTTATGATGTTGTGCTTTTGTCTCCGATGATCTATTAGTTGATTCTTCGTCATTCTAAAAGCCTCCATTGATTGGTCCTGACTCTTGACAAATGAACCAACCTGACAACTTTGCATAACTCGACTCTTGTCCTTTAGTCAATGTACTCATACCTCAAGGTGGAGGCCTTCAACATTTCATTCGACAACTTTGTGAGCTTTACCCTTTGTATCTTGCTATCCTTCAACAAGTGCCCAAGCATCTCATCTTCATAGAAGACAACACCATTGCTCTAGATTACAATTCATGTCACTACATCAACATTCAATAGTTGAGTTTGGCATTGCACTAGAGAAAAACAAATTTTCTTGACTCACAATCCAATTTTTGGCACAACTCTTTAAGCACTACTATTGTGATTGTGTTACAAGGTGAACCTATCTATTAACTACATAACAAAATATGAAGACAAATACTAATCTATCTCTTTGATTGTTGGCTTGGTGGTTCAAGACCTAAGTGTGTAGAGGGGGTGGAAGCTACTTGTGTTATTTTATGATCGATGACAACGCTGACTAAACGAGAATGTAAACTCTTAAGCACGAATAAAAAGAAACTCTAGGAGAAATAGGCATACCATTTTGTTCCACTTCATAAGACCTTTTAGGTAGAGGCAAACATTGTAAGTCTCATGGTTTCCTTGGTAACAACAAATATAGTTCTAAGACATCCCATGCCTCATGAATAATAATACTAGATTTATTGTGTCATATAACCCATTTAATTCAATAATTGGATTAATTAAGTTGTGATGATAAGTTATTAATCAGGACAACCAGATTTAAGTTTGGAGAATATTCCCACTTTGTTGTATATCAGAATGATCAATGTTTGATAAAGTTTTCCAGGTTTCACGCGTATCATGATTGTCAATCTCTTGTCAGCACATGTGTCTTTACATTCTACCTCATTTTCTTCATCCGGTAGATTTCATTGGCATAAGATCATGGCCTTCATTCAGATGATGGAGTTTTTCATCTTCAAAGTAAATAAACATATTATGGAAGAATTAAAGAAATATGGGATATATGAAACTCGATCGATCATGAAATATAGTACATCTAGTTTATATACATTTATATATATAAAAAATAGATGCTCACTAGACAAATATGCCATCTTTGTTTACATGCATCATTGGAGCTATTCTTGTTCCTTTAACAATTTTTTTTTTTTAGGGTTTAGGGTTTATGATGAGTATTTGCATTGATAGCTAACCAATGGTATAGCATAATCAAAATGGCAAAAAACATTCATTCAGACGTGAAGTCTATACCTCCATCACTTACCCCTTCAAAGAGTCTTGATTGAATTTTAGTTCTCCAAGAAGCCTCTCAAACCATCCCTGGCTAGCTTTTGAACCCAATCTGCTTTTCAATACATCTTGAAGCCTTTTATAGGAAGGTTTCTCTTCCTCAACGGCAATACAATCACTGGCCCCATTTGAATCAATTACAAACACCTGACAGATCCAACATTTACAATTATCGACATTTTCCTCACAATTATATTTATACCACACAATTGAAACTTAAGAATTGAACTTCAACTGCATGATTTGATCTCATATGTCATGCTCAGCCCTTGAAAACAAGCTAAAAGGAATTTCTACTGATATTAGTAATCTATTTAAAATTGATCATTATAAGCAGGCCTTTGTTGAATGGGACAAGATATTTCTACTTTTTAAAAAACGTAATGACAAAACAAGCTACGGTAAAAGAAGAAAGAACATGGTACAAAATACAATAGTCGAGATCAACTCGGGCTGGGAATGACTCGTGAGTGGGCATCAAACCTGTGCCAGAGCAAGTGACGCAAAAAAGACGGGAGACTGGTAGCCATAGCATTAGGTGGAATAAGATATAGTTGCACATTAACTTATGAGTATCCGTACATAATTGTGCATATCCGGTAAAATAAATAAGTAGTTGTGTAGTTATATACACAAATAAGAAAGATCATATGAAGGGCGTTGGGATAAGATGACAGATCATATGAAGAATGTAGTTACAAGCATGAGCATAGCAATGATGTATTAACCCGAATTAATCTTATAATAGATGGATTATTATCGATGTATTTGTGCCATGAAGTGTGCTAATTAAGCAACACAGTCTGTCATAAAATTTCTTACAATATCTGACATGTATCCATAAGTATTTCTAATTCTTTTTTCAGCTTTTACCAGAATACCCCTCTGCAGTTAAGAGAGACTTTTTGTTGACTACCATCATAACTAGCATCACTGATTGCTAATGGCAAGCAAAGAACTAAGGATAATTCATTTGAGTTGTAAGAAACATATGTGTGTAAATTAAGTTAAACTTGCCTGCCACCTTCCTGGATAGCATTTCAATAGTCTCACATCCTCCCCCATGATTCTCATTTGTTTCAAGTAGTACACCGTAGAAAAACTCGCAAGAAATTCCTCCCTTACTTTTCGTTGTTCTCCAAATCCAAAATCAGAGATAACCTGACATGACCCAGGTTGAAGTTCGTTTTATTAATTTCAGCCATCATCAAAAAAGCAAAGTATGCATAAGTATATTTCTTCTTTTGTTCTAAAAATTAGCTCAAGAAGTTTATTGTGATTACTTGACCAATTGTAGCATTTACACAAGGTCTATGTTTTTGTTTCTGCATTTGTAGGTCTAAGGATAAGGGAGGATAATATTACAGCCCTAGCCATCACAGTTAATCACAGTTTGATGTCCTATTCCTCGAGCATCTCTGTCATATAATAAAGCTAGATGTACCTTTCCTATTCTCCCCGACCATGTATTGAATGACTGATGGAAGAGCATGTACCAAAAATCCTATAAAAGACTCACCTTTATAAAAGTTCAGGGTTCCACAATTAATAAAAAATACTATATTACTGTTTTCTGTCTCCCCTCATTGCTCTTTTTTAATTACCCCACCCCCTTGGGGGGATGGATAAACCTCTGACAAACAAAGCATTTTGTATCGAAATCTATCCCATGGATGAATATAGCTATCCTCATTCATTCATTCAACATTATCATCATATGACTATTAGAAAATAAGGATTCCTAAGGAGTTAGCATGAAAAACAAGAATTAAAAATACCAAAAAATGATGGATTGTACCTGTCCAGATTGCCATTGTGCATTTACCAATAGCAGCAATCTATCTTTGACATCTGCCAATTCCTTCACTTTCTCTAAACTTTCAGCATTTGGGAACAAAACTAATACAACCTGGCAAACACAAAGGGGTGATCACATATAATAAAATGGTCATAAAGGACAACTTCTCCATGTTTGCAATTGAAATGAAACTTTTGTATCATAAAGAAACTATTACAAACATCTCACTGTTAACCAACACAATCTATCATAATATATATATACACACACACATGTGTGTGCATTCACACATATATGCATTTTGAAAGGTGGTACTAATCCAGTATCTTCTTAGATTAAACTCAAAATTTTCTTTTATTCAAGGTAAGAAATGTGTGGAAACTCTATCTAAATTTTATAAATCTTTAGGCCCAAACCTCTGGCATTCATCCTAAATGGTGATTTTATGCATTTGTGAGAAGAGAGAGATACCCTGTCTGATTCCCAAACTCCAACTGCATCGCCATCGTCAATGATATATGTCTTAAAACTGTCTTCGGGTGTTTGAGTGAGACCTTTCAATAAGCTTGAGACAACTGGTGTTGCAGCTTTGAACTGCTGTTGTATCCCACCCTAAAGATTGAAATAAAATTAAAATTAAAAATCCAAACCAACACATTAAGGGGTTTCCAAAACTTTACCAGAATACCCGTCTGCAGTGATAGATCTTGAACCACAGAGTACTGGTGAGTTTTTGAAAGGATATGGATATTCAGGGAAATCACCAAAACAAGCTAGGGGTATTTTGATGTTTTTCTATCAAGCATAATGTCTCTGGACCTGTGATAAAGATCTGCTTCTCTCACACACATACCGGCCAATCATCGAGGTCTGTAGCACCGATTAATGGCAGTAGAATCTCTAGTTGAAGTCTTGTCAGTTCATCTTTCCAAGCTTGGTTGCATGCACGCATTGCCTATAAACCATCCATATAGAAATTTAAACTCACATCATGATAGAAATACTGTTACTCACTACAAGATCTGTACATTTTTCTAGTATCTTTTTTATTCAAGGGATAACCTGGTCTATGCTCTCCTCGACTGTTGAGGGTACTGAAACTCGCCGATTGTTCCCAACAGTATTTGTAGGCTGATGAAATACACATGGCAGGGTCGTGATTTATTCAAGCAGCCAGAGTTCACATTGATTTAAATAACAAGAGCTAATTCCTTCAGAAGAGCATTTTTTACAGATTCACTAAGTTTCCTTACTGCAGTTTTCAAATTCAAATATATAAATATACAATCCTGTAGCACTAAAGCCAATGCTTTGCAACTTGCAATTGTGGGTTCAAGTCTCAAGGAATGGGGTTTTGATGTTGGGTTCACAATAGAAACTCTTCATAATCTTAGTTTGAGATCATGCACTCTTAACAGCTGGCTCCTAGAAAAGACAGCTTTACAGACATTCATATTGACACATTTCCCCACAATACAAAAAGTAAAAATCATAGCATAGATTCAATTGCTATATATTCAGTGACACAATTCCGTGTCAGTGTACAGTGTCTCCTAAAAATTTGTTCCCGTTGAAAATCCACTTCTTTGATGCAATGTGGCAGTTGTTTGCTCAATGTTGGTTCAACAATTCTGTATGTAAAACATTTGCTGAATGCTGGGTGTATATATATATGGTAGGTGGCCTCAAGAATTTAGCGGCCCATGTTTTCACAAAACAATTTCAGATTTCTTTTCCTTTTTCAATAAGATGCTTTATTGACCTTTTGATGGCTGCTTTTGGCATTTGGTATCTGCAGCTGATATCTTTGACAATCTCAAACTTGAAGACTGATTTCAATCTCTCTTCACACTTTCATCAACGTAGCAAGTCTTTATGGTCTCATTACTCTAGCTGGCCAACTAAAGCTGAACACAGCTTTAGTTTGTCAATGGTCACCACTTTTGCCAACATATATACTGGATTTTGGCTCCCTGGTTCTTCACCATTATTAACACTTCATCTTCCAACAAAGACCTGACGAAGTGATAATGAAGTCCAACTCAGTTAACAAAGCTTGAATCTATATCATCGCTTTACTAGCTTCAGTTCCTGGTACATATTCTGCCTTTGTAGTGGATAAAAGAGCAGTCTTTTGTGGTTCCAACAGTGAATGCATAGCTGATTGTGCTTCTTCTGAGATTGACTCACCTCCAAACCCTGTATCTACATATACTTGTAATTTTACTTCTTTTACTTGGTTATATTAATTTTGGTTTGCTGTTCTCAAAGATGAGACAGCATTTTAAGATGTAATCTCTTGTTTGGCCTTATAGGCCATTTTGGCCGCCTAAAAGACATTCACATTTCTTTCTTTCTTTGCCAAAATACCAATACTTCTCCATGGTGCCTCATAGATACCACAAAATCCTTATGACTGCTTCCCAATGAGTTTTATCTCATTGGGAGGCAGACAGATCTAATCCAATCTAATCGTCAATTTGACATAAACCTGCTAACAACTACCACTGCATGGTCATTGTCTGTCCTTATACAGACCGTTGCATACATCAAAATTCCAATAGCTGAGGCATAAGGAACCTTAAATAACGTGCCAATGGTGTGCTGACTGGCTCGCTTGGCGTCACCCATGTTGAGTCCTTGCAAAACATGGTTAATGAACTCTGCAAAACATGGTTGATGTACCCCCTCTTTGCTTATCTCATGTGATCCCTTTTTCTGAACCCATTTCCTTCATGTAAAATTGTCTTGACAACTCTGCTTCAAGCTCCAGGCCTCATTTATTTGAATCAGCTACTAACATATCGTTACATGAAGTAGCAAAATACATAACTCAAAATATATCCTGGGAAGTAACAGCAATGACAGGATTGCACCTCTGGAAACTTTCCATGTCAAACTTTCTGTACCATGTTATCTAGAGTTTTTCTTGTACCATGTTGAACTTTCTGTACCATGCGCATAAACTGAAAAAAAAATTCTTGAGTTTGCATACCATGTTTTGTTCCCTGTTAAACATTTTAATTGGTGCATATATATTTTCTCTTCTAAGTCTCTATGAAGAAATGTAGTCTTTACATCCAATTGCCCAAGATAAAGCTCTTCACTAGCAACATATACTCAACCCGGCCCTAATAGTATTGAGTTTCAGAGCTGGTGCTAAAATTTCGGTATGATCAACTCCTTCCTTCTGTTGGAAGCCTTGGACAACTAGTCAGGCTTTGTATCTCTTGGAACTATCACGCTTCTACTTCACTTGGTACACCAATTTGTTGTATCCTTGGTAGGCCATCTTCCTACCAAGAGATGTTGTAGGGCAGATCCCCATGCTCTTCCAGTATCCAGTTTGATACTATCAATTCAGATCACTCTATTGTTTTTCACTTTGGTAATGTTTAGATGGGTGCCTTTTAGCATACCAACCGTAAACCCATAAACGCCAAGCTTGAGTATCTTACATTTAGGGAGCTCTTAAAGCTATTGGATACCAGTCACTGATTCGAATAATGCATCAGTGATTATTAGGGCTGCTCCAATCTTCACCTGAATTATATCATGGGGCACCGATGCTTTGCTCCTTTTCATGCAGGCAAGCATTGATACTAAAGTTCTCAAAATCTTTCCAATTATTTGCCTTGTGAAGACTCGATCCTAAGGTTTCTATTCCATGAGAAGAGTCAGTTTGACAGGTGTATCATATAGCCACAATTTGCTCTTGGAATTGTATGAGTGCACATTGTCCTTCATGGGCACCAACGGCTTCATATCCACGAGAAAGTCAAACGCGAGCAACCTTTCATACGTTGAACTGAGGCCTTGTGAATGTTGCTCCTAGGTATGGGTAGGATTGTGTCTATGCTATCTTTCCTCTCCCAAGAAAATTTCTGCTTCTGATCTCGCTACTCTCATGCTTCAATGGTGTTAAACACCTTCCTTTTAGCTTTACTTAGTTTTACTAACAAACCTTTGTTCGTACAAAATGATTTGAAGGTGTTTAGATGTCTTTGTAGTTCCTCCAAAATTTAGGGTAACAAATAGAGGGAGAGCTTAGAGACGAAAAAATTTGGCAAACATTTAATGAGGAAAATAAGAGTGATTCTTCAGTAGTATTCAGGATAGGAGTTGTACACAGTGTAACTCCTTTGATAAAAAGGTCTGCAATTGATCTGGAGACATAGGCAAATTCAGCCGAAGTCCGTTATCAAGTGAGTGGTGTAATTATTCAGCTTTTCTTTTGCATTCTCATTAATTTGGTCTTTAAGAAAGTGAACCATCTCCAATATATCCACATGTACAAATAACATGAGTCAAACCAAGTTTCTGTAGAAAAATCAGGGATCTAGACTAACTCTCATACAGCAAGATCACTTAGAAGACTTAAGAGAATATCAGTAGATTAGGGAAAAACGAGCACACTTATTACAAAGATGTAGAATCTGATTTATATAACCAGTTTCTACAGGACTTATAGACCCAAAGTTACTATATTAGGTTCACACGATTATAGCTATATTCACACCTAACAACTACCTAACTAGGTTCAAACTATTCTAAGTGTGTTCACACCCAACAGTTACTTAACTGGGTTCACACTATTATAACAATGTTCACACCAAAGCTTTCATAGGATACACGTTAAGTGTAACAGTTTCACAATAAAAACCAAAAGGGCATACATCAAATTAATTGTGTTGAGAATCAAGCTCAACTCGTGTGAACATGTGCTTATGAAGAAAAGCACAATGTGTGAAAAAGTGCATAAGCACACTTTATTGTAATCCATGTAGTTGTCAAGTGTAAATGTGGTCAAAGAATATAAGATATTCTTATGATAGAATCGTACTTCAGCAGATATCTTGATTAGATTCCACCAACCACATTTAATGTGGCAGACCCTTGAGGACTTGTATATAAAACCCCCTTGGCCCATTGTGTTTCGTTGATGATCTTTAGTTGATTAATATAGTTTTCTCTTCGGTGCATAAGTTGTCATCCCTCTATTGTGTATTTTATTTTTTCTGGTTATTTTCTCTAATTCCTTCTCTTGCTCACACACCCACTCTCACACTTCCGCATACCCCAACTCTACAAGAGTTAGATTCTTTACAAATTGCAATCCAAAAACATCTTTGAATTTGTGCAAGCCTCCATCCTAATTCTTCTTCTTATCCTCCTCTGTAAATTCAATATGAAATCTCTCACAACCCACTGAAACCCATGTAATCCTTTTCTTAACTCTCAGTTTCATAGGCTATATTGGCCTTTGCAGATGATAATAGATCTTTACCATCAGGAGCAAGATGATTATGCATTGGAGCTGGCTGTTGCAGATGAATAGAGAGACAATAGTTTTTAAAAGAGAGCATTGTGCCCGTGGCCTCTTATTATTCAGTCCATGTATAAAAGGTTGCAGGGCAAACTGTTCTGAATTTTTTACCTGAAGCCCTTTATTTTAGTTTTATCTATATCATATTTGGGTTCATGAAAGTGTGATTTCAAGTGAAAATGCTAATAAAAAGAAAGAGTTTTAGAACGCATTTATCTGGTAGTGTGGATTCATACTTGTATTTGTCTATTATCTACTTATCAATTAGTTAATTCTTTTCTTCATTACACTTATCTCACACATTTACCCATTTATGCACACTTAAAAACATTATCAACTAAAAGGATCAGCGCCTTGTATGTCATGAAGGTTACCAAAACACCATGAAAGATAGTGATATGGAATGACCTATACATTCACCAGACTATTGTGACGACTGGTATCCTTATCCAAAAAGCTCCTGGTTGGCAATGTGTTTTTATTCTTGTTCATAGGTCATATAATGTCATGATCTTTGTGTTCTGTAGTACTTCTCAAAGGAATTTTCTTTGCTTGGATTGGCCAACCGAGCAAAGAGGGAACGAAAGGAGATGAAAGGAGAAAATATGGCAAATTAGGTTGGGATGGTTCCATGGCCCAAGGAAAGAGAATGGCACCCTTCGCTTACACCATTTCTCAAAAACAGTTGAATAAATGCTTCATGCGTGGATGACTCCCTCACTTGGATCTCCGATTATAATCTTGTGCTTCACAATTTCCCTTTGCATAATGTATCAATGGGAAGGTTTCCATGATATAATGGTTACTTCTAATATGTATAAATATGCTCATTCAATCAGAACATGAGGGGTCATCATCATTGGATGACTTCCTCGCTTGGATCTTTGGTCACCATCTGTATAAATAGTACAGGAACACTTCACAAGTATTTCTTATTGTGCTTTTGGCTTTGAGAACACATAGCTATGTTACTTCATTTGGACAAAGACACTCGCTTTGTATGTGTTTTAAAACACTTCAATGCTTCATTACCATCAGCAAACCGCCAGAATTACACCGGTCTATATAATTCATCAATTTATTTATATACCTATTCACAGCAGTATATCAATTTATGAATTCCTCAATCCATCCATGTATTTAGTTAGTTATCTATCTATCCATCTGTGTATTTAGTAATTTATCTAAATAT
Organism: Azolla caroliniana; assembly: GCF_043228905.1. NCBI lineage: Eukaryota > Viridiplantae > Streptophyta > Polypodiopsida > Salviniales > Salviniaceae > Azolla > Azolla caroliniana. Next base: position 11,722,927 of record NW_028230455.1, read on the forward strand.
CCCTTCATGGATTTAGTTATTTATATTAATATATATGCCCATCAATTAATCTATCAAACCTCAATGGTGCTCAGTCCTAGCAAAATGATCCAACTTTTTCTAAACTCCATTTAATCCTTCACATCAACAGACTTCAGAATGACAAATTCCTCTGTTCCTATTCTCTATCTCTCTACATACATACATATTTATGTATATATATATATATATATATAGATAGATAGATAGATAGATAGATAGATAGATAGATATATCCCAATGGTGCTCGGAATATATATACATGCTATTATACTCTCTCTCTCTCTCTCTCTCTCTATAGATATAGATATATATATATATATATATATATACATAAAAGAAAAAACATGCTAAAAAGTAAAATGAAATAGATGCGAAAAGAATTCTTCTGAATCGTTAACACTAGAAAACCTCGTAATGAATTGAGAATAGCTAAACAAAAGCACAACCTGAGCAATGTCGTCTGTGGAAGCGCATAGAGGCAGAAGGAGGTATTTTGTGGTTCTAGAGAGGCCATTGCTTCCATATCTGAGCTTGTTCAGCAACAATGACGATGATGGTGAAGAAGAAGAAGAAGAAACCTGATTGCTGTTGTTGTTCTTGTGATGAAGAGAAGAAGAAAGTTGGAATGGTACAGAAGCTATGGAGGAGATACTCATACTCATGGCTATGTTCCCAAACACAACACACACAAATAAAGCACAAAAAGTGTTGTGTATATCATCATATATGTATGTTGTATGTATATAGTATGTACTACGAACCATACGTGCATTCGCATTCTCGAATGATTCAATCATTCGCGTTAGTAAAACACCCTCAACGAATGATAAATACCATACTTTTGGATTAACTATTTATTATGAGGTAAGTAAAAGCCTAAAAAATAAAAAATGGAAAAAAACATTTAAAAAAATGGGAAAAAATAAACACACACACACAAGAATGTTTGAATAACATTCTCATTCTTTTTCCAACGAATGTTATGCTAGACGAACACGAATTTTACGTACTATAAATACATACTTCATAAACCATATCAATATGTACTACAAATACATACGTACTATAATATAACCTTCACTTCTTTCTTAAATATAAATACATACTTCATAAACCATATCAATATGTATATACATAACCCGGTCCTTCTAATCCTGTAAACCTAACTCGGCCTGAGCACCTAACCCAATCCTTCTGACCTAACCCGGGCACAACTGTGTCGCTTCCAAAACCCCGCAGTCTAACTTCCCCCCCCCCCCCCCCCCTATTTTTGGATATTTGAAACCTGTTATGTTTGCGCTTGACCAGTTGCACCTCCACCTGGTAAGTATGTACTTTCTTCTTTTGCTCATCTGTATTTATCTCTGTTTCATGATTTAGGAAAGATATGTTGAGTCTTGTATTGAGATTTACAACTTCATTTTTATCAGTATGTTGTGTATGCAAAAGGATTGTTATAAACCCTAAAATTGTATGCTTCGTCTGTCGGTGGAGATTTTGGTGGAGATTTTGACGCTTCTTCTTCTCCTTCTTTGTTTTCTTTGTTTTCTTCGTCTTCAGATCTCCATACCTTGCCGCTCTTCCATGTTTAATCCATCTTCCTTGTCAAGGTCCTCTTTTGATGTAAAGGTAGAAAAAGATGCACACCATTGTTTGATTGATGCAAAGCTAGAAAGAGTCACGATACCTAAATATTTGTTCTTCTCTGGCAGAAGTTTAATGTCCTCTGAACTAGTTTGTAGCTTTGTAGGTAAATTTTTTAGCTATTGAAAGTGATGGCGAATAATTTATGAGTAGATATTTCTCAACCAAATTTCATAGATGGTTGCTTGATCTTTAAAATTCCTTGATGTTGATGGAGATTGGGGTGAAAGAAAACCTAACGAGGAGGGGTACTATTCAATTCATTTTATAAAAAATGTGATAGTTATCGAACGTTCTAATGAATGTGTTCTATTTTCAGCAATGACAACAAGGGTTATGTCCGAAGGAGGACAAAAACCAACAATTCAAGATGGATCGAGGCCAAAAACAATATGGAGGGGACAAAGGCTTTAGACCGTGCAAACATCGCGGGCCAATACACCCACCGTGAGCCAACAGATGTGACAAATGTTGATGTTGTGACATATGTGACTCCAATAGGTAAGGGTTTAGATCAAGCTAATTGATACAAAATGTTTCGTTGTAATGCATATTATACATTACCGCCATTATGAAATCAAGTGGAGTTGACACCCTCTCAATATTCAAGTGTGTTTGAGATCCAATGGGGATCAATTGTCGAGTATGCATAGTTGTAGAATCATGTCGGGAAAACCCACAATGGTGTCTTAAGAAAGTGGATCTAGAGGCACATTTATTGAATGAATGAACATGGCATTAGGACCGTGCTTCCAAGGGGGTTGAAGATAGTCAATGAGGAGGAAGCGTCATAAGGTAGTCTGAAATACTTCAACAACTACAAACGAGAGAGATCAATCAAGCGCCTTTTCTATGTTGATCTCAAATATAATGGAGTTCGCTAATCCCACTCGAGAACAATCAAGATAAAAGCACTTGAGGAATATAATGCAATCCCTAAAGAACCCCGAACCTGCATAGAGTCTGAATTTGCAGAAAACCTTACATGAATACGATTCTACAAAAGAGAAGCGGGTGGAGAAGATTAAGGCCAATATTGCAAATGGTTACAATTCTCACATGAGTATTGTATATTGGGCCGAGCGATTTTTAATAATTCTCATCAAACTAATAATATGTTTCCAATTAGAGCAATTGTAGTGTGGGGTTGAGAAGGTGCAAATGGACAAAGTAGATGGGAACATCTCAACTGCTAGTGAGCATAAGATACATTTTGACTTGGAATCATACTCATTAATTAGAGCCAAAATCCGAATGAGATGGCCAAAGGTGGACCCGATGTTATGTTTATGTGTAGGTATTCCATCTAAGTCAAAGGAGGATTTTCAGGATGTGGACTATGTTCAGATTGCATATGGGAAAGTCATCAAATTCCTATACATGAAAAGAGGAAAGACATTCATGACTTTCCCATACACAATCTAAATGTAGGCCACATCTTCAAAGTCCTCCTCTAACTCATATGTAATCCATACACATAAGGTCGGGTCCACCTTTGGCCATCTCATTGGGATTTTGGCTCTAATCAGCTGGTATGTTTACAAGTTAGAATGTGTCTTATGCCCATTGGCAACTGAGATTTTTCCATCTTCTTTGCCCATTTACACCTTCTCATCCCTACACTACAATTGCTCAAATTGGAAACATATTATTAGTTTGATGAGAATTATTAAAAACAGGTCAACCCAAAATACAATACTTACATAAGAATCGTAACCTTTTGCAAATTGGCCTTAATCTTCTCCATTCGCTTCTCTTTTGTGGAATTGTATTTGTTGATCTCGTGGCATGTAAGGTTTTGTTCAAAAAGTTGACTCCGTGAAGGTTTGGAGTTCTTTAGGGATTGCATTGTATTCATCAAGTGCTTTTATCTTGATTGTTCTCAAGTGGGATTGGCGAACTCTATTATATTTGAGATCAACATTCAAAACGCGCTTGATTGATCTCTCTCGTTTGTAGTGGCTAAAGTATTTCAAACTACCTTCCAACACTTCATCCTCTTCCACTATCTTCAACCCTCTTGGAAGCATGGTCCTAATGCCATGTTCATTCAATAAATGTGCATCTAGATCCACTTTCTTATGAAACCATCGTGGGTTTTCCCAACATGACTCAGAAACTATGCATACTCGACATTTGATCCCCATCGTATCTTGAACACATTTGAACTTTGAGAGGGTGTCAACTTCACTTGATTTCACAATGGCGATAATGTATGCATTACAACAAAACATTTTGTGTCGATTAGCCTTATCTAAGCCCTTATATGTTGGAGTCACATATGTTACAACATCAACAACGTCTATTGGCTCGCGATGTCAGCACTTTCTAAAGCCTTTTCCCCCTCCATATTGTTTTGGGCCTCCATCCATCTTGAATTGTTGGTTTTTATCCTCCTTCGTACATATACCTTGTTGCCATCGCTGAAAATCGATCACATTCATTAGAGACTTCGATGACTATCACATTTTTGATAAAATGAATTGAATAGTACGCCTCCTCAGTGGGCTTTCTTTCACCCCAATCTTTAATCCGCAGGTATGATTCCAAGTCAGAATGTGTCTTATGCATGCATGTCATGCATGAATGTGCACATGGAGGGAGGTGAAGGACCAAGGGCATTGGGTGAAAATAATGAAAATACAGGGGTAGTTTTGGGGGTTTTGTAAAACGCTTCTCCTCTGACATGGGTCTTTTTGTTTTTCGATGGAGGAGGCATTTGCATGCGTAGAGTAAGATTGGCTATGGCTACTCAGAAGGTTCACAATGGAAGGATTGAGGATTTGTGGAAACAATACTTCAGGGACCCCCTTTTGTGGCATGACAACAGAAGTACAAAGGTGAGGAACAGAAAGTAGACGACATTCTTCTTCTTCTTCTTCTGGTCTATTATTTTTAGTTTGATTTCTCTTTCGTTTTTTAATTTTTGTTTTTTGTGTTTTTAAAATTTTTATTTATCCATTTATTTGTTTATTCTTGATGCAGTGTAGCGCAGTCTCCCCTGATTTCAGGCACAAAATCTCTTCTTCTCAGTCTCTATGGATTGATGGGTTGTTTAATCCTTGTTGGGTTTCTGAGGAGCTCATCAGAAGAGCAGAGATGGAAACCCATAGAGAGCTAAAAACCAGGTACGTGGAAGAAGAATAAGAAGAGGGATAGGAAGAGAAAATCGATGGAAATGATAAGGGAACATTTCAATTTTACTTATTATGGCTCGTACAAAGAAGAAGGATCTCTAATATGGGTTGCTTAAAACTAGGTACGAAAAAGAAGAAAAAGAAGAAGAGATTAGGTATGAAAATCCTAAGGAAGGTTTTGATTCTACTTACGTTTCCTTGCTTATGAGTTGTACAAAGAAGAAAGATCTATGTAAAGGTGCTAAATTACATGCCCATATTCTAAAAATGGGTTTACTTGATAAAGGGAGCTCTTACCTAGGGAGTGCTTTGATCAACATGTATGCCAAATGTGGAAACCTTCAAGAAGCAAGACAAGTTCTTGAAGAGCTTTCATTCAGATGTGTAGTTTCTTGGAATTCTTTGATTTCAGGATATTGCCAACATAGACAATCTCGAGAAGCTATAGATTGCTTTGAGCAAATGCAAAATGAGGGCATCTCACCCGACGTCGTCACTTTCACATGCATCTTAAAGGCATGCGGCAAGACTAAAAATGTACAAATGGGAAAGCAAATCCATGAAGAGATCATCAATATGGGCTTACTAGAAAAGGATGTTGTGCTCGGTACTGCTTTAGTAGATATGTATATAAAATGTGGTGAGCTTGAAAAAGCAAAGAAAGTTCTTATAGAGCTTCCTGTCCGAGATGTGGTAACTTGGAATGCATTAATTGCAGGGTACGCTCAAGAAGGGCAAGGCCATGAAGCATTAATTTGTTTCGAATGGATGCAAAGTGAGGGCTTCTCTTCCGATTTGGTCACTTTTCTCTCAGTCTTGAAGGCATGTGGTGTCTCAAGAGATGTGGATAAAGGAAAACTTTTCCATGATGAGATTGTGGCCAAAGGTTTGTTGGGAAAAGATATAGCAATTGGGAATGCTGTGATCGATATGTATGCTAAATGTGGTGCTCTAACAAAAGCACATCAAGTGCTTGAAGATCTCCCCTTTCGAAATGCAATATCTTGGAACTCATTAGTTGCAGGGTATGCTCTAGAGGGGCAAGATCATTATGCGTTGAACTGTTTTGAACAGATGCAAAGTGAGGGCATCTCACCTGATCCAGTCACATTTATTTGTATTTTGAATGCATGTGCCAAAACGAGAGCTATAGACAAGGGCAAACAAATTCATGAAGAAATTGTAAGTCGTGGATTGCTGGAAAAGAATAGTGTTCTCGGTAATGCTTTGGTGGATATGTATGCTAAATGTGGTGTGCTTGTAAAAGCTCAAGCAGTGCTTGAAAAGCTTCCTGATCGTGATGTAGTTACTTGGTCTGCAATTATTGCAGGGTATGCAGAACAAGGGCAAGGCCAAGAAGCTCTTAAGTGTTTCGAAAAAATGCAAAACGAAGGTCTCTCGCCCAATGTGGTTACATTGATTTCCATCTTGAAGGCATGTGGAAATACAGGGGCTGTAAACAAGGGCAAACAAATTCATGATGAAATCATTAGTAGGGGATTGTTGCCAAACAATGTTCTGCTTGGCACCGCTCTGGTGGATATGTATGCCAAATGTGGGATCCTCGCAAAAGCTCAACAAGTTCTAGAAGAGCTTCCTGTGAAGGACATAGTCTCTTGGTCTGCTCTCCTTGCAGGGTATGGTCAACAAGGGCAAGTTAATGAGGCACTAGAATGTTTTGAACATATGCAAAGCCAAGGTCTCTCTCCCGATGAAGTGACTTTTGTTTGCATCCTCAAGGCTTGTGGCAGCGCACATTCTTTAGACAAGGGCAAACAAGTCCATGATGAAATTGTGAGCAAAGGATTTTTGGAGAAGAATGTGATGCTTGGAAATGCTTTGGTGGATATGTATTGCAAATGTGGTGCTCTTGCAAAAGCACAAGAGGTTTTCAAAGAGCTTCCTTCTCGTGACATAATATCGTGGAATTCACTAATTGCAGGGTATGCCCAACAAGGGCAATATCACAAAGCAATGAACCTTTTCGAACATATGCGGAAGGAGGGTTTTAGCCCTGATGCAGTCAGCTTTATATGCATATTGCAAGCATGTGGCATCATAGGAGCTATAGACAAAGGGAAAAAAATTCATGATGAGATTGTGGATAGGGGCTTATTGGAGAAGGATACGGTTCTTGGCAATGCTTTGGTGGACATGTATGCGAAATGCGGTTTGCTTACAAAAGCCCAAGGAGTCCTTTGGGAACTTCCTGTCCGTGATATCGTCTCTTGGAATGCACTAATTTCAGGATATGCTGAAAAAAAACAAGGTAATGAAGCATTGAGGTGTTTTAAACACCTGCAAAGTGAGGGTCTTTCTCCAAATGAAGTAACATTGCTATGTGTTCTCAAAGCATGTTGTCATTCGGCGCTATTGAATGAGATCCGATTGATTTTTAAAGATATGGTAAGTAAATATGGCATTACTCCAAATATAGAACACCATACTTGCATGATCATGGCTTTTGGATCTGCTGGTCTCTTTGAGAAAGCATTGTCAGTGATTAAAGCAATGCCATCTTCTGATGACCCCGTGGTTTGGCTTGCGTTATTGGGTGCTTGTAGGAAATGGGGAAATGTGGAGCTTGGGAAATTGGCTTTTGATCAGGCCATGCAGTTGGATAGTAGTTGTGCTGCAGCCTATGTTGTTCTAGTTGATCTTTTCACTCTCGCTGGCATGCAAGAGGATGCAGAGAAAGCTGAAGCCATGAGACTGAAATATGCTAACCAGAAAAGCAAGAAAATAGTGCATCGGCTTGATTCAAGTATGTGGGGACATCAAACATTTTGAAAACGTATATATATATCCAGCAAATATTCATAGATGTGAAAAAAGCACAAGAAGAGGAATACTTGTGAAGTGTCTTTATATCATTTATACAAATGGTACCAAAGATCCAAGTGAGGAAGTTATCAAATGATGATGACCCTTTGTGTTCTGATCGAAGGAGCATATTTATGCAGTAACCACTGTATCATGCCCAACTTCACATTGATACATTATGCAAATGGAAATTGTGAAGCACGATATTATGATTTGAGATCCAAGCCAGGGAATAATCCTCTCATGAAGCATTTACTCAATTGTTTTTGAGAAAATGTGTAAGCGAAGGGTGCCATTTTGTTTCATTGGACCATGGAACCATCCCAACCTTAACCATGAATGAAACTTAACTACTCATGCCACAAGTCAATCAAAGGCTACACGAATGGATTATTGACCAAGACATTGCAATGGAGTTACAATAGATTGGGCAATAGCAATTTGTCCAACATGTGGACCTCAACTTTGTGGATCACAATCTCATTGCTCTTGCATTGGAGGATAAAGACCATTTTCTCCCACCATTGTAGGTGCTCCCCTCGCTTTAGAGGCCTCTCCATTCTAGATCAACCTATGCTAGAGATCTTTTGAAGACAAAAATTACAATATATTCTATTTGAGAATCTTGCATGCATAGATAACAAGATTCTTTAATCAATTTCATTTACATTTATTTATTTTGGTTTGGCATTTCATAAAGACATGACAACAAATGTAATCTCTTGTTTGGTCTTATAAGCCATTTTGACCTCTTAAAAAGATGTTAATATATCTTTGGTTCTTCTCTTTGCTGAATTGAATGAGAAATACCTTGTACATAATTCTCTCTAAATGCATATATTTTGGAGGTCTTCGAAGTTATAACCCTACGTCTCTTAATTTCATCTTATGCTTATTCCTATCCTCATTCTCCTTTTATTCCCTCTTTCAAGCAAACAAAAATACAAAAATCATGAGATAACATGAGTTATTAACGAGAATAAAACGCATTGCTAACCAGGAGCTTTTTGAATAAGGCTACCATTCTTGGTGAATGTTTGGTCATTCTATCACTAGCACTCATGGTGTTTTGATAATCTTCAAGCCAGAAAAGGCTCCAATCCTTGCAATTGATCATGTTTTTACGTGCACATAAATGGGTCAATGTGAGATAAGTGTAATAACAAAAAGAATTAACTAAATGATAATGTAAATAATAAAAGTATGTAACTAGCCAAATGCAACTATGAATCCATACTTCCACAGAAATGTGTTCTAGAACTCTTTCTTTTTACCAACATTTACCCTTGAAATCACACTTTTATGAACCCAAATATGATATAGATAAAATTGAAATAGGGTGCTCCAGGAAAAAATTCAGAACAGTTTGCCCTGAAACCTTTTATACATGGACTGTATGACAAAGAGGCCATGGGCATGATGCACTCTTTTAAGGGCTATTGTCTCTCTATTCATCTGCAACAGCCAGCTCCAATGCATAATCATCTCGTTCCTGATGGTAAAGATACACTCTATTTAAATTCAAAACATCCCAAAGGTACTTTTAAACAGTTATCTAAAACATATAGCACTCACCACTGGGCCCCCAGCAAAATATTGCCCAAACTGTAACCAATATACCTGGAAAAAGATAGTAAACTATCAGCGCAATATATAGGTGATCTACTTACAGCCGAACACAAAAATTGGATGACCAAGTAAACAAAACAAATGTAATTGGATGACCTCATCTTCATCTTGAGTCTCCACCTCGAGGTCTGAGAGTGGATATCCAACACAAAGAAGAGCATATCCCTGAAAATACATAAATAACTTTTTGTTCTTAAACCCAACAAATTGTGATGCTTAGATAATTCAAAACTTCATACCCAAGGTTATTGACCAAATTCAAAAATACATAAATGAAGATGATGCCGAACCATCGGTCTATTGACTCAAATCAAGATATTCTTCGGCCCTTCCTCTTGATGAGCTCTAGTTCTCATAAAAAATGAGCTCACACAACCGCGAATTAGGCTCTAGTTCTTAACCAAAGAAACTCACACAGCCTACATATTGAGCAGAATAATGGATGTATGTATCAAGTATACATGCTATTCAGCCGTAAATGAATGAAATCTATTCAAAAATCATATCAGCTCAAATCAAGTGAGCTATAGCTCGCATTCAAATAAGCTTTGCTTAAATACATTTGACTCTAGAGGATGCTCATACATAAGACCTTCTTCAGCACCGATATCAAACACATCTCTTTGAGATCTCAACCCAAACATTTACCAAGTGCCTACAAGCAAGGCTGCCAAAAATGATAACCACTTTGGCGATCCAAATGAGGATTTCGGATACAATGTATGGAAGTGCTTATCCTCCCTCAAAAGGTACATTTGCATGCCGGAGGTTCAATCTCTTGTACATGCATTTCACATTATCCTGAAATATTGTGGATGGGCAGTCCCATCCAGAATTTTAGAAACATAATAAAATTCCCTAAGAAAACCTGAAGTGGTATACCAATGAAAGAAACTCTTGACACATACATGTAACCAAGATTATGAAGTCAAATTAAGGTTAGAGAGAATTTCTTGGCTGGACAAGCTTTGTATGACTATGGCTTGTAAAGTAGATCCAGATCCCACTCTACAAAAGGGATAACTCCTCTTTTGCATGCATCCCATTCTTTCATAAAAGAGATATCATTTCCACTCTTTGTAGTCTGGATAATGTGTCAATTTCAATGTTGTAGAATCATTGTTTTAGTAGTCAATTGTCAGTGACCATGATCTCAAAACTAAATTTAACAAGAATTTTCATAATAAAGACAACATTGCTCACAGACTTGCACTGATGACCTTAAGTTTGCAAAGAATACGCTTTATGACTACAGCATTGTGTTTATATCCTTGAATTCTGGCATCTGAGTAAAGAAAGAAGTGAATCTATAACTGCTCATATTTCGAAAGTTTCTTATATGATGTATAAAGCCAATGCTTTAAACATTGTGCCGTATCACAACATAGCTTGTTTATTATGATTTTATTTTGTGCTTAACTCCACATCTAGGGACAACACTTTAAATCTCAATCCATGGCAGTAAATGGGCCCTTTTCTACATCTTGATTCATGATAGTAACTGAACCTTTTCCTACATATTGATCTGCCTTACAACGAAGAACATCATTAAGTATATCATAATATATCTTTAATTAATTTATATGACATAAAAAGTTATAGCATGCAATTTATTTGATTGTGCATTATTTTACACCACCTTCAAAATGGCGCATTGCAAACCTGTTCTTTCAGCTCAGGAGAAATTCCAAGGGCTCGGGGCTGGTAAATCTCTCCTGATTTCACACGAACAGCGCATGCAGTACAGCAACCTAGCAATCAAACTCAAAACAGAGGGGTTATTTATCACGAAAGATCTACTTCGAAAAAGTTGTCGTATTCTATTTACCAAAGTTTCTGAAAGATTTGCCTCAATATCAAGGATTTATAAGCCAAAAACATTTAGGGCTTCTCAATCCATAAATTTGTCCAAACATTTATATTTACTAAGTGCATGAGGTTCCTTATTGTTTATTCTGCTAGCCACGTAGCAGATATACTAGACTTTGTACCTAGAGGTAAGATTCTCACATCATTAAAGAACGTTTTCTCAATTTATTTAATGCAATGAAAACCATGCTATTTACCATGCCTACAGGAAAATGGCAGGTTTATATCTTGGTATTCAGCTGTGTGCAATATGTACTGATCCTGCATACACCAATGAAATTAAAGTAAATAAATAAATTATAATCAGGAGACATTTACTTAAGGAGACCATCTCAAGAAGACCTTGAAATAATCAAATAATCTAGCAATTCACTGGACACATTAAACAGTATAATATCAGAAATAATGCATGTATGTTATCCATATGATATACTCGATATTCGCATGACCCATGAGCTGTAATATTGATTTCCGACATACAAGAAATTTAGTACCATAACCATTGCAAAGAAGTTTTTGAAACCATCTATATGATAAAAATGTAATATAATCCATAGACCATGAGATACAATCAAGTTTGTGGTCATTGGAAAAAATATGTAGAATCGATTGCCTATAATAAAAAGGCATAGGATATAGGTCCATTTGCAACATGGATGGATTTGTCCATGAGTCTGGATAGAAGGCCTTGAGTTTATGGATTTATAACCCTCAAGTGTACAATTTTTGTTCCAACTTTCATCACTGCCCAAGGTACACATTAGACACCCCCGGGTATAGAATGGAATGAGCGTCATACCTAAGATTCTAGCATGCTCTCTGCTCAGTGAATATGGTGGGATGGAGACAAGAGTGTTAATCTCTAATCCTTCAATTTGCTATTGCTTAATTACGACTAGCCTAGTAAATTACATGACTAAGATTATGGTTTGTGTGAGTAATCAGGAACAAAAGTTGAGGAATGATTCCTTGGCTGAAATTTCTTTAGCAATCAAAGCGCCCCATGTAACTAATCTCAAGACTAGACTAGAGCATCTTTGAGATAATGGTATCCTCTTAAAACAGCTGGAATTCTCTCTGAGACCCTAATTTACGAATCTGAATAACATAATCATCCCATCAAATAAGCACCTCAAAACTTCTGAAAACAAATTTAGGAATCTGAATAACGTAATCATCCAACCAAGAAGTCTAATATAAACATGCTTAAGAGATACTACCCTACAGAAAAAACAGACTTCAGCATCTCTGAAAAACCCTAATCCTCTCAAAACAAGCATCAAAACACAACTTCCATAAATAGAGTATCGGGCATCTCTGAGACAGCCCTCATCCTCTCAAGCATCAACAAACCACTTCTAGAAGTATCTCACAAAAAAACACCTAATGCTACCAAAAAAACATGCCTGAATAAAATCAGTAAACTTCTATACATAGAAACATCTCTAAAAACCCCAATCCTCCCCTAATAAGCAACTTACAATAAGAAAATTCATCTCTAAAAAAACCTAATCTTCAACATAAAAACAGCATAAACCTAAATTAATTGATTAATTAAAAACTTCGCAAGAGAGGAAAAAAAAAAAGTTCAAAATATATGGAAAAAAAGCTTTGAAATCAATAAAAAATCATCACCTCGGGAACTTGAACCTTGTGCACAGACCCTGTTGTTCTGTCATGGACAGTAACTGTGTGAACAGGGACATCCAAAGCATCAGCATCAAAAGAGGTTCTCAATTCTCCTTCATCTTTATGTATGATCGCACTTCTGATTGCTTTACCCACAACTCTATTTGCATTCCTCCTCCTACTAAGCTCATCTATACTAAATTCTTCTCTCAGGTTGGATGAAAACTGTGAGAAAAATGAAGAAGAAGTAGTAGTGGTAGTAGAAGGGCACAATGATGTGGTAGCCATCGCCATAGCCATAGGCAAAGGTTTTATACCATGGTCACAAAAAACCAATAAGACTGGGGATATACATACATACATTAACATACATAAAACAAGGAGCTCATTTCTAAAGCACTCTATCCTCCCTCACTAGTCTCTCTCTCTCTCTCTCTCTCACTATAACAATCGGGTCCAATTGGGTCTTGAACACATGGTGTCGTCGTGATACCTGAGAATGAATGGATCAATGGATGGATGAATGAATGGATCAATGGATGGATGGATGGGCTCTTGCTATTCTCAAAAAAGGCCATGATTGGATCCGTAACATTGTCGAAATTGCCCCAAGTGAATGAATGAATGAATGGATGGATGGATGGATGGATGCATGGATGCATGGATGGATGGGCTCTCGCTATTCTCAGAGAAGGCCACGATTGGTTCAGTAACATTGTCGAAATTTTGGACACAAGGGCTCTCGAGTATTATCTTTCCTTAGTTCGTTAGACCCACCCCATCAATTCCATGGACTTTTGAACATGTTTCCTTGTTCTTGCCTACTTACACCCTTGCCCCCCATAAGTCTACTCAATTGTTTGCATGTTGCTTTGTTGCAGCTAAACTAACTTTGTTCAAAAGCTTGTTGTACCCAACTAGATCTGCCAAATTTTTGTTTGGGCTAAACCTCATATACATATAGCAATCTAGGCCTAGGAGTAATTTGATGATGTTGAGACGGTTCAATTCAAAAGTGTTGGCATTGTGAGTGTCTTTGTTAGTTGTTGTGAGATGAGATGATCTGATTGACTCAAAAGCGTACGAGCATCTTTTGTATGGAGTTATCAAGCTAACAAGTGTTGGATGAAGGTCTAATTCACTATTCTTGTCAAGAAGATATACACATAGAGAGAGAAAGAGAGGTCGACTGTTTCACAGTTTTGCTCAAGAGCCTAATCTTACGTTTCTCGTCAAACCCACGTTACAAAGAGTCAGTTACCCACTTATGTAGTTAGGTTAACTGAGTGTTCACACTAGAGATACAATATGGGTAGAGTGGAACTTTTATCCCAACAAGAAGCTCCCTATTATGCTTCGAGATTGATATTGGTGATCCTAATGGTTTTCGTGACAAGGGTTGTACAATTTTGGAAAGGCACAAATATTGGTTTGTCTTGTTACCTCATTCATCTATTGGCTCTTAATGTCACATTCTAAACTCGAACCTCTGACCCGTCACACACCCATCACATGGTGTTGTGTTAGATAAACCATATGGAAACTCTTGAGTTATATGTGAACTTGCATATGGTTTAATATTGTATAGGCTAGCATATAGTACGTTCCAAAATATTATAGTCTTTAGTATATTCTAGAGATATTTCTCGGGTATATTCTAAAGATATTCAATCTCGGAACTTGTACATATAAATATGTGTGTTCACCTAGATTGCAATCAAGGTGAACAACACTGGTTGCAGAATCTTTCAATTCATAAATTCATCCATTCGATTTCTTCTAGTCTTGCGTGCATATTATCTATTCATGACAATTTGTTCACCTTCCCATTCTCGTATTTCTCCCTCTCATTAGTCGTAGCCATGCCCATCCAACTAGTGACTTAAGCCAAATAATGGCAATCTTACAACCACTCTAGCTTGAAAATGAAGCTCTTTAGAATTCTTTATGAGAACTTCAAGCCGAGGTGAACCCCGGGTCACCCACATGACGTGTGGAAATACTCACCACTACAATACCCCGACTTAAGGTTCTTGTAAAGAATCCCGAAGAGCTTCATTTTCAAGCTGGAGTTGTTGTAAGGCTACCATTATTTGGCTTAAGTCACTAGCTGGGTTGCACATGGCTATGACTAATGAGAGAGATGAGAATGGGAAGGTGAATAAATTGTCATGAATAGATAATATGCACAAGAGACTAGAAGAAAATCGAATGGATGAGTTGATGAATTGAAAAACTCCGTAACCGGTGTTGATGATGGCCATTGGCAACCTAGGTGAGCACACATATTTATACAAGTTCCGAGATTGAATACCTTTCGAATATATCTAGAATATACTAAACACTAGAATATTTTTTAATGTACTATATGCTATACTATATAATAAAGTATTAACAAAAGAGTTTCCATATGGTTTATCTAATACACCTTTATGTATTGGGTGTGTGATAGGTTAGAGGTTCGAGTCTAAAATGTGACACTCGAAGCTTTTTGTTAACACAATTGTACATGATATGGAATGCAAAAATATTGTTTGTCTTGTTGCCTCTTTTAAGATCTCATGTTCACACAATTGCTATGAAAAATGTTTGGAAGCCCGATCTATGGTTTTTGTTGGTTCATGCACTTCATCGATGAGCATGTCCTAGGAAAGCAAATGTGTAGATATACATACAAACAATGGTATTTTGTGTAGACACTTTACTTGTAAACAACCAATCTCCCTCCATTTAGTAACGCATGCACTTCTCTTAGTCTTTTCATCTCATCGCGAGTTGGAGAACGAGAACATGCCGACAATGTATGAAATGCCGATGTTTTGTAACTTTGTAGTCTTTCGTCGACAACAATATTATATTCGATGCCCATTCGCTTCCCCACTCTCAAGCAAGTCTATTTGCAATTGATGCAACTCAACTCGAAGACACGCATGCAAGTAAGATACGAAAAAAAGAAAAGAGTAGGCCAACTCCAAATTAGTTGAGATGTGTTGTAACATGCGAGATAACAAATAATATACAAAGTTTAATGAGTACATTGACACACATGAGCCTAAGTTTGATCCATAGCTAGAGTTGGAGTTGGAGTTGGAGTTGGAGCTAAAGCTCGAGCTTAAACCTGATCTTGAGCCAGAGTTGGAACTTGATCTTGAGCTTGAGCTTGAGCCTAACAATGGGCACGGTTCGGTTCGGTTTCCTGGCCTTGAAACCAAACCAAACCATTTATTTATATTAAAAACCAAACCAAACTGTTTTAATTTTATGAAGCCATTTAATTTGAACCGTTTAAACCCTAAACCTTTAAACCAAACCACATAAGCCGAAACTGCTAAATCGTGAAATTCAAAACCAAACCGAACCGAACCGAACCCGATAAGCCGCTAAACCATGAAATTCAAAACCGAACCGAACCGAAACCAAACCGGATCATAATATTTGAAACCAAACCAAACGGTTTATCGATCTTTGAACCAATAAACCGTTAAGCCATGGCTTAACGGTTCAGTTCGGTTTGAGCCGAAACCGTGCCCATTGTTACTTGAGCTGGAGCCAGAGCCAGAGCCAGAGCCAGAGCTCGAACCTGATCCTGATCCTAAGCTTCAGCCTGAGCCTGAGCCTGAGCCTGAGCTCAATCGAGACCATGACCATGACCATGACCACTACCACATGGGTGGTTGGGTTGGAGCCTGAGCCCTGCGGCCTGAGCTTGAGCTTGAGTCCGAGCGAGACTATGACCATGACCACTAACTACCACACGGGTGGCTGTGTCTGATGGGCGCCCTAATGTGAAACGGAGAACCTCGAAGAGGAGAGAATTAGGGTTTCTATCTTCTCCTCCTGCTCCTTTCTCCTTTCTCCTTTCTCCTTCGGATTCTTCTGATTCTCCTGCAGATCAGAAGGCCTCACAGCAACCGCCATGGTGGAGAAAGGTAAGAGCCGCAAGGATGAGATCGTCACCCGTGAATACACCATCAATCTTCACAAACGCCTCCATAGCTGGTACGCTTCTCCTTCCTTTCTCCTTCTTCTCCTTCTTCTCCTGCTTTGATGCCGTCATCTCATCTGAAGCGTTTCCTGCTGAATGCGTCGGTTATTCATTCGTCTCTCTGGTTATGCGTGAAGCTTCTCCTAGCAGGAAACTTCCTTTTCCCAGAAACTCTGTACGGGTATCTTCTTAAAGAAGCTTCTATTTGTGGTGATGGAGTATTTGTTTTCTTTTTTCTTCTCCTAATCAGAAACAGAGCTTCTAACAGACATTTGATTATTTGGAAAAGTACGTTTTGCTTCTTTCTTCTCTTATTTACGTGATGTCCATGTAAGCCAAAGCTTCTGTTGTTCTGAAATCAATTTACTTTTATAAGAAGCATTTTCTTTCCGTTTCTTCTTCATTTTGGAACAAAACCTTCGAATTGTGGTATGTAGACTTGCTTCTTCTTGCACCGTACAACCAGGAGATTCGTACTGTCTGATACTGATTTGCAGCTTTTCTTTTTCGTCATATTCTTCAGATTCTTAAAGAAGCATTTTTTTTGGTGTATGATTGCTTTTCTTCTTCTCCTCGTTTAGGATTTCACGCCTCTTGCTGATTTTTCCTCGTCGGAGGAGTAGCTTCTAAAATAATTTTTTTTGATCCAAGAGCGACTGCTTCTTTTCGTCCTTGGCAATGCAGCTTCTAGCAGAATCCCTCATCTGAAATTGTTTTAGCTTCTCCTCTTTTGGGATTTTCCTTCTAAACGAAACATTTGTTTTGAAACCAGGCCTACTTCTATTAGTCCTTGGAAATTTGCTTTCTAGCAGAATGTTAATTCGGTTTTCTTGTTCTCTCGTTCGGATATGTGGATCCTCATTATCTGAATTCACTTCGGTTCTCTCATTCCCTTATTTGGAGAATTAGGTTCGTAATGAAGGTTCTTTGCATTCAAACTCCAAATTCTTCTCCTCTTTAGATTTGTAGTTTCTACAATGAAACCTCGTTTTTGTTTAAATTAGTTTGGTTTCGTCCCTTTAGAGTTCATTATCTCTATAATGAATATAGCTTTTGTCCCTGCGGTCTTGACTTCCAACGTCACATGAGTTTATCACATCAATGTTTGTAAGAATACTTATCGCTACAAGTATTGCTTTTTTTCATACCCTTCTTTGTTCCATAGTTATACAGAACTGATCAGTATTTTACACAGCTTATTTTTTCAGTGATTTAAGTGAATGAATTAATGCTCCTAGCTTCTTCGAAGCTTAATTCATTCGATGTCTGATGTCCTTGAACCATGAAAGCGAAAAAGATCTGCCTTCTTAGAGTGTGTTTTTAATGGTGTCAAGGAAATGCTTATGTCAATACTCAAATCTATATTGAAATATTGCTGTTGGATTTTGCTAATAATTTTTGTAGTTATCATAGAGGAAGTTTTCAATCCATTGAATAAGTTTTGTTAGTGCATTTCAAGCGCTAATGCTATAAGAAACAATATATGCCTCAGATTTTGATTCTATTAGTGTTGCTAGAACTTATGAGTTGCTTAGCTATGTAAGATGTAAGCAGTGCATGCTGGTTCACAATAAATTCCAGCAACTTTCTAGTGCATTGTCCGTCGAAGTCATCTAGACTTTTTAGCTCCACAGTTAAGTATGAAGTGATGCTTCACAGTGCATTGAAGAAGCTCTGTTCGTTCTTTCTGGAGTTCTCTAGATTATGAATAAATCTCTGGTTCACATAACATCTAAAAAGTATTGACAGATAAGTGTATCTGCATAGTATCGAAGAATTCTGAATCAATTCTGCACTATGTATTCAAGAAGTTTTGTCAGTATTTTTTTGAGCGGTTATGGATATAGTATAATCAATCTATGTGTAGCAATGTGTTAAGAAAGTGTTGTATAAGTGGTTTTTATAGGGCTTAGCTGATATCCTTGCTCTATGCTTCAAATCACATTCATAAAATGCTGTTAGACCTTTTTATCATGTTATTTTTGCAAAGTTTTAGTGTTGATTTTTGGGTTTGTATATTTTTATAAAAAGCCATTTATATATTTCATCATGCATTCAGAAAGTGCTGTATTAAGGGCTGTTAAAAGTAGAGTTTTGCTGATGCCATTTCTCCATGGTTCACAGTACATTCAAGAAGAAGGCGCCAAAGGCTGTAAAGGAGATCAAGAAGTTTGCTCAGAAAGCAATGGGAACTACTGATGTTCGTGTGGATGTGAAGCTGAACAAACACTTGTGGAGCCGAGGAGTGAGAAATGTTCCTCGAAGGGTTAGGGTTCGAATTGCTCGGAAGCGCAATGTCGAAGAAGATGCCAAGGAAGATCTTTACTCCTATGTTACTATTGCTGATGTGCCTTCCACTGGATTAAGAAATCTCGGCACTAAGGTTGTAGAAGAAGATTAGAGTAGATAGATGGATTATGATTGTAATGCTTTTCTGCATTCCAATTGCTTTCGAGTGTTTTGAACAGTAATTGATTTCCATTGCTAATTGCATGACATTTTTCTTTACTCGTCTCTTCTTTTTGAAATACGAAGAATCGATGGACTCGGATGGACTTGGTTTTAAAGAGATTTGTGATCACTGGAGTTTTTATATTACTGTCATATTAGTTGATTATTAGTGACTGCAATGGCAATGCTTCCTTCCCAAGTTTTCAACTACAACAGATCTAAACCACCCTAATTGCAAGATTACGGTTAGCGTTCTGTAATGTAAAAGATGAAGGAATTCACTTGAAAATGATTGGAAAGATCATTCTTATACACCATTTCTATCACGTTTCTTTTGGGAGGATAAATGGCACAGATAATGCCGTAATTTTTTTTTTTGCGACTTAAGGTAAATAAATGTCTTCATTATTCTTCCTATTTTAGGTGTCTTTGTCAGTTTGCATTTAGAGGCTTTCTCTGTTTATAATGTGAAGGTCAATGGACTCTACTCTCAGTTAAATGTATCAATTATATACACCAATATGTGGTATGCAGTTTGTTATTATCTTCAATCAATATGTCTGAGAATGCAAAACCTATACGTTTCATGACAAATTCGGCTTTTTTATTTTTAAAAACCACGTTAAAGACAAATTCTTCACATGCATATGCTTACCCTTGCCTCCAGCTAAAAGCTTATAGGTAAACCTTGTTATGCAACACGTTGTCAAAGGGTAAAGGTGTTTTCCCTAATGATCTTCTCTAATTTGCTAGGAAAACCTTTGACATTTCTTGCACATTATTGGTGATGAGCATAATCTCCTCGTTGTGGTATAAAGAGTGGGGTCAAAGGTATTGAAAAAGAGGAAAATAACATGTACTTGTTTGAGTGTAATGTAAATGGCTTTGAAAATGAGAAACTCATGGGACCAATAAATACGCGTTTATCTTCGTCAATTGTACTATGGAAAGAGCCTAATGTTTGTCTTTATACATAGGTAAAATAAACATGAAGCCCAACATTGTTGGTAGCCAAAATGTTGATAGGGTATAATGTTATAGTGTAGTTGTAGACCAATAGTATGGGCTCTAGACTTTATATGTGATATGCGTTCCAAACAAGAATACACCTTTGAATGAGTCTCAACAATAAGCTCATTATTGCTTCTCCAATAACTTGTTGTTGGGCAAGTGCACTCCTTTGCATTGGTGGTCGAATATTAGAAATCGACACAATTGGAGTATTAGAAACTAAGTTCTTGTTTGACCGATAGTCTCTCCTACATAGTTCTAGAAGGAAGTATGCATGCATGAAAGGGAATTGGGTTTTGGTAGGTACTTTTTATGTTTTGCTTTGTATTTGAGCTCTTTGAGCATCCTCATCCCCTTGGCCATCAAAGGAGTTTGTCACGATGCAAGCTAATCTTACAAAAACGAAATGTGAGAAGGGATTATTGACCTTGGCCCATAAGATCTCCACGATTGGTTGGCTAACTAGCTAATTGTATGTATAACAATCAGCAACGGTTCAGTTCGATTCAATTCAACTTGGAACTTAAAAAATTGAATCAATAAAGGAACTTAAACTGAATTGAACCGAACCATGAAATTGTTTAAATTGAACTATTACAACAAATTCAAGCTCAAACCAAATGGTTTTAGAGACATTCAAATGTTTAAATTTTAAACCATTAAACCGTTAAAACAGTGGTTTTAACTTTTGTGGTTCAGTTTTGGTTTTCAAGTTAGGTCAAAATTCAAAATTTCACATTTTAATTATTATTTTTTAAAAATGGTCTATAAACCGTTTGAACCATGGTTTCAAACTGTTTAAATCAATAAAGGCTCAAATTGAACCGAACAAAACCAATAAACTCCCAAACCGAACCGAACTGTTTATACTGTAAAGCTGTTAAGCCGTGGTTTCGTGGTACCATGGTCGATTGTTATGTATGTATGTATTGTGGGTAGTAGAGCAAGAGCAAGGTGTATTTTTTTGCATTGTATTGTCGTGTGTCGGCTATATATATATGTGTGTGTGTATATATATATATATATATATGCTTCGATGTTACAAGAGACCACGAAGAAGAGACGAGCAAAAAAAGCAATGGAACGGAAGGGCTGCTTTTACGGTCCCGAGCCAAATTGAAGCCTTTTCAAGTTTTCTCGTTTTTCCGAAGAAGAAGAAAACGAAGAAGAAGAAGAAGAAGATAAACGAAGAAGAAGAAGAAGAGGAGAAGGGCTAGATTTATAATTTCGGATAAAAAAAATGCGAAAAATAAAAACGCAAAACGCAAAACGCAAAAAGCCAAAAATAACGTCGGATCTTGTCCCAGTCTTTCTTTCTGTTTTGTGTATGTATTTATACGTTGTATGATTCGTGAAGAAATCTCTGCACGCACAGAATTAGGGTTTGAACAGCGAGATAGAGAATTAGGGTTTGTTTCCGGGTGGGGAGAGACAGATCCAGGTCTTGCTCAGAGAGAAAGAGAGAGCGAGAGCGAGAGAGAGTGCGTGTGCGTGTTAGGGTTTGCAAAGAGAAAGAGATTGTTGGGGTCTGAAGAGAAAGAGGGAACTAGGGTTTGGTGAGAGAGAATTTAGGGTTTCTCAGGGATGTCTACAGGCGGCGGAGCACCTGGAGGGCCACGACGCAGAAGGCTTTCTGCAAACGCAGGTGGGAACAGCAATGGCCATGGCAACGGTGGGTTTGGCAATGGCGGAGGGAGCAACATGCTTCGTTTCTACACAGACGATGCCCCTGGCCTCAAGATCACCCCTACTGTCGTCCTCGTCATGAGCGTGTGTTTTATCGGTTTTGTCAGTGTCCTTCACGTTGTTGGAAAGCTCTATAGCTATCGATCTGCCTAGAGCAGATTGAAAAAAGAGAAAGAAGAAACAGAAATAAAATCAGATTGGCCTTGAAAGAAAGAAAGTAGTAGATCTGGCCAAAGAGAAAGAGAGTAGTAGTAGATCTGTTATAAGAGAAGAAGTACATCTGTTTAAGTGAAATCAAACATGTTTAGAACAAAAAGCAGCAGCCTTGAATTAGTCCAATTTTGATGAAAAGAAAAAATTATCTACACTTTCAGATCAGGGCTTTGCTTTTGGTACTGAAAACAATAATTAGTCTTTGTTAGATACTCTACTGTATTTTGTGGCTAAAAGCCATGGATCTTTTATATATTTATTTTCATCAGCATGGCTCCATATGCATTGCCAATTGTATTTTCATCATCTTATATATCAAGATTGGGTATTGCTAAATCCTTTGCATTCTTGTGAATGAAGGTTTTCCCAATTTCGTTCTTTGTTGATTTGTTATGTTTTCTCGTCTATTATATTCCTAGATGTTTGTATGTGTGGAGACTGAATCCACTCCACTGAATCCATGGTTTTCTATTGATGATTTTACATTGCTAGATGTTTATCATACATGTTCCTGTGAATTCTTATTATGCATTTTCATCTCATAGTTGAGTTGATGGGTATATGCCTAAATCTTTTACATTCCTGTGAATTAATATTGCTAATCTCTTGCATCCTTGCTTTTTGTTTGCCTGATGAATGTATTTCTAGATACTATTTGTTATATTATCTCTGAATCCATGGACGATGTTTATTATTGTTATCGTCACATATTGGAAGTAGGTATTGATTAAATGTTGGATCTTTGGGAATGCGTATATTTGCTTCTTATGAAATCACTGCAAATTACTTGCCTTCTTTCTTCATGGTTATATGATGGTCACCAAGTACTTAATTAAGCAACTTTGCTAAATCAAATACCACAAATTTATATCAATTTTCTGATTTGTACTTAAAAATCTTTTTGAATCTTGCAAGTTTTTTTATTTCCATCATGAAAGTAAATAAGCAAATTGTCGCAACATAAAAATTATGGATCTATGTACATGAATGAACTCTTTTTGTGTACATGCCACTTCTTTTGGTTTTTGTGTACATGCCACTTCTTTTTGTGTACATGCCACTTCTTTTGGTGTTTGCAGTACAATGATATACACTGGATCCTGTAATGCTGTTTTATAGAAATATGATCTGATTTATATGAATAAGCTACAGATGTGTGGATATGACTGATATGTTTGTGGGTTTGCTGCCAAATCCTTCTTTTTTTTGTAAGTTGCCCTCTTCTTTATATGTTTTTGATTATATGTTTTATAATAAATTTGACCTATGTTGAAAACCGAAACCGAACCAGGAAACCATAGTTTTTATGGTTTAATGGGTTTAACGGTTTCTTGGTTCGGTTCAGGTTTCAAAAATTTTAAACGGTTCGGTGTGGACCCTCTCAAACTGAACCGAACCATTGCCGATTGTTAGGCCTTAGATAAATAGATACATCATACATAGAACAAATAGACAAGGAGATATAGGAGATAGCCTTAGATAGATAGATACATCATACATACAACAAATAGACAAGCAGATATAGGAGATAACCTAGTATAACCATGGAAGTTGTTCTATATATAAGATGCTTTAAAATTAAAACAATGCCTTGGAGGATGGTTGTATTGTAATTATAAAAAATAGCGGGGTAATAATCAAGACAAGCTCTCCTTGACCCCAAAAATATATAGCTTTCTCTATCCATGCAATTTGTTTGATTGTGCGTCCCCGCAGGTGTTTGTTTATACATACCATTGTCTTCTTTGAGCAATCCGAAACATAGACATTGAGGGAACAATATCTAATTTCAAAAACAAAACATGAACATTCCATTTCCCGAAACCTACACTAATTTGGATGCGTGTTCTACCCGCATGTGTGGGGGGTCATAAAAGGAACAAATTTGAATTCCTATAATCTAGACGACTTTCTTTCCCATGGTCTTGGTTCTCACACACTCTGAGCGCGAGATTACAATTTATCATCTTATCCTTCTTATCACTGTATAACCTTTTTATCCCAAATTTCCATGCATTATTTTTCAAGTTACACATATTTGTCTCCATTTACTCATGGTCTTTTAACCAATCCACAGTGTATCTAGATACATGACATGTACAGATGTTGTTGATATTATATAGCATAATGGAGGATATGGCAAGAATACGTTGCACAACGCTATGGGGACTAGCTTCAATGAGGCTCAACTTCATCTAAAAGAGTGTGGATTTGTTCCAATAGATCAAGATCATCTTACACAATCTCATTATGGTGAATGTTGATTAACAATGTCTTGATATCCTACACATGTTTTCATGCACAAAGATTTTGGATGATTGATACATACATTCAAAAACCGACACATTAGAGTGCATGGCATGTTTGGGTGCATGTGAGGTAGCTATAACCACCCCTTTACAATTTCACTCGCTCACTCACAACCAACAAACTTAGACCTAAGAAGATTGAATGATTCATGATCCATGTTTGGATCATTGTGGTCAGCTATTATACCTTGAAGAATTGAGATATCTATATACCATGACACACAAAACCTACATATTCTTACATAAAGTTCTTGGTATGTATACAACCCTATTTAAATTATATTGCATGTCCTCGATATATTCAAATGGTTTCATGAGTCTTTAAAAATATCCAACCATCATGCTACATGCAGTTTACCTCGTCCAACATGTAGTCTACATTATGTTTACCCAAATCAAAGAGTGCCAACAACCAATTTCACCTGTGGTTCAGTGGGTCCAATTGGGCTTGGAAACTCTCAACTCATTGCTAATGTTGTCCTCTAGGCTGATACTTAGGGCAAGGAATAGAAGATATATTCTAGTGTCCATGATGAGGTCAAATTTGAGCTATGGGACCAAATCAACATATCATCTTGTATATGCAACTCCTTCCAAAGGGATGGTTTGAAACAAACAACCTTGGAACCCTCCATATTGTCATAAAACAACCATATATTATGTACAGAGCGAGAAAACCATCAAACTCCAATTGCATGGAGAAGCTATCTGGTCACTGGAATGGCCAGTTTTCATAGGGTCGAATGCATGAATCCCTAGCCCGATCTGGTGCGCTAATCTTGCAAGCGTGAGCCCCAGGTGGTGGTCGCCTGTACCTTGATCTGTGTCCCATCCCTTGCTCATTGGCCTAGTCTCGTTCACTCGCACCCCCCAAGTCTCAATCTAGTGAAAGTTGTTCGTAGCATAGTATGAACCATACGTGCATTCGCGTTCAAGAAGGTTTCAATCATTCGAGTATGGTAAAAACCCTCGAAGTATGGTGTAATTTAAAAATTAATACCATATACTTTTGTATTCAAAATTTTAGAAAGAGACGGAAGAATGTTTTGATAACATACGCATTCGTTTGAAAAAAGAATGTTTGCATTCGAGCATATTACGTAGTACGTACTATGGTTCCTGGTCAGTCAATGGTGGGGTTTTTCTAGGGTTTAAGCAAATTATGTCTGTGTGTGTGCATTTATGTCATTTTCTCTGTCTCTCTCTGCCTTTTTAGGGTTTTGCATTGTGGAAGCTTTTGTATTGAATCTAGAGGTTTTAGGGTTAGGGTATCTAATCTTTTTGAAATTTCTCTCTGTTCCCTCAAAAAACCCTATTTCTGATCTCACTCTGGTTTTTCTTTCACCCCCATCCCCACCCCCCACCCCCTCCATTTCCTTTTTTTTCTTATTTCTTCTGAGCTCTCTCTGTTCTGTTTTTCTGCTTCAGCTTTCATGGTAGTTTAATTAGCTATGGCGTCAACCCTATTCACTGCCACTCTCCCTCTTCTCCTTAAGAAACGCCCTTTGATTTCTTCCTTTCTCTTCCTCCTCCTCCTTTACTTCACACCCGTGCTCCTCTCCATTACGTTGCTCTGTGGCCTTGCTCTGTTTGCTTACTCTGTTCTTTCTTCTTCTTCTTCAGGGGAGAAGGAGAAGAAGGAGAAGAAGGAAGGAAACACTACATGGTTGGGATGGATTGAAGGGCTGGATAAAGCTGGAAGATCATGGATAGAAAAGAAGCTAAAAGAAGAAGGGATTCCTCTCTCTGACAGACCTAGTTTAGAGACACTCATGGACCTCATTCAAAGCTCTTTTGGTGATGTCTTAGCCATCAATCCTCTTCAATTTAACGCCCACAATCCTGCTACAAAAGACTCTGCAGCTCAGAAAAATGATGTAAAGCATGTCACATTTGCCTCTCAGATAGCTCGCTCACAGAGCCCCTCAACAAGGAACCCTAAAGTTAGTGATGGATTTACTACTGTGGAGCTTGTTAAAGAACCTCTCAAGAAGAATCCTCACCATGCTGATTCCGGCATCCTTCGGGCCGAGAGAACCCGATCTCTGGCGATCCGGCCCGACGATCAAGTAGCCGACAAAGCCCGGCATCTGAAATTGCCACATGAAGATGATGATCTTGCGGGCCATCGTGCCAGGAAAACCCAATCTCCAAGAAACCCTAACCATGGAGATACCAGCTTGGATCATGCCGAGGAAACCCTGGCTCCAATGATCCCTACTGTTGACAATGCCACCCGGAGAAGCCCGGCATCTAAGATCCCAATTGCCGAGAATCCCGCCAAGAAGAGTAGAACCCCCAAGATTCTGTCTGGAGACATCGGCCAGGAAATTGGAACCTTGAAAAAGATTCCCGTCGAAGATGTCGCGAATGGAACTAAGCTTCCGAAGAAGATTCCATCCGACAATGGTGTCATAGCCATTGCCGAGAAAACTCGGGACCTAGGCATCCCATTGCATGCACCGGAGGGAGCAGGAATCTCGAAGATTCCACGCAACGACGACGGCGACATCGATCACACAAAACAAGGTATGTCTTCGAAGACTCCGTTTGTCAATGATGTCACTCGATTAGGTTTTTCCTCGAAGATTCAGGCCAATGATGTGACTGAATTAGGTATATCCTCGAAGATTCGGGCCGATGATGTGACTGAATTAGGTATATCCTCGAAGATTCGGACCGTTGATGTCACTGAATTAGGTATATCCTCGAAGATTCGGGCCGGTGATGATGATGATGACGATGGTATCGCTAAGAATGGTATGTTTCCAAAGGTTCCGATTATCGATGAACATGGTACCGAGAAGACGGCCAAAGCTCCGAGAAATCTTCCTCATTCTCCAGTTGCCACTACTCCTCCCCGGTTCGCATCGATCCTCCCTAAAACAAGCCCGGCAAGCAAACTGCTCGAAGTTTCTCGACGGATCTTTCAGAAGGATGACACCAAATTAGCTTCTCGGATGATGCCGTCTTCATCGCCGAATGTGATAGATGACGCCCAATCCTCCTCCAAACCCTCAAATGGGGGGCTGGCTTCGAGCAAAGGCTTCTCGATGAAAGCTCCGAGCTCGAGGAAGATTCTAGAAGCTTGTAGGATGTTCTCCTCCCCGAAGGACGAGACCAAAGTGTTAGGGACAATGCCATCCCCTAGGGTTTCCATGGATGGATCCCCCAAGGGTGTGGAATCGAGGAAGAAGGCCGATGAAGGTAATAAGGCGACGGAAGAAATGAGAGACTCGGGGAAGCCGCGCGGGGTGTCGAGAGTGTCGGGAAATAAGCTACAACATAAGCTATTGAGTAGGAGCTTGAAAGGAGAAGTTTGTGGGAGCGAAAGCAAAGGGAATGTGGAGAAGAGGCCATTCGTGGGCGACGGTGAAAAGCTTGAAGAGGATCGGGATGATCTTGTCGCATCGAAGAAACCATCTCCGAATGCTCGAAATGGGAAGAGAGAGAGAACCTAAACATGTTAATAATCTCCTCCTCTTCATTGTCATCATCATCATCATCATCATCATGGTCGTGATCTTCGGACAATGGCAAACATAACACAACATCAACACCCTTATGCTATGCGAGTAGTGATGGCCTAATATCATCACAAATTTTTTGTTCTATGTTTTGTCTTTTTTTTGGGATGAAAAAGGATGGTAACATTATGAAAGCTCTTTTTTTTTATCGTTGGGCGGGCTTGGTATTAACACACACACACACACACACACACACACACACACACACACACACACACACACACACTTATATATGTATGTATGGAGGGAGATTGCTCAATATTTTCACCTCCTCTTTGGTAAATGATATATTTGTTGTTGAATTCTTGTACTAGAAATGGCGGTAAATACTTTGCAACTTGAGTTCTACTTCAGAGATACATTTTTCACGTTTATGTTTTGAGGTTCAATCAAGAGATCTCAAGATTGCCAGGGGAGAAAACTCCAACCTTGAGCTATGCTCTCATTCACATAGGTATGGAGATCCCCTCGAGGATGCCCTTACATGCGCACACTAAATATATCCTTGAAAGAATGCCATCTAAAGATGGTCTTTATTATTAGTGAGTTAAAATGGGTTACAATTAAGGTGCTTTTCCTTTGGCCACACCTTACCCTAATTACAATGTGGCGATCTCAACATGTCGTTGAACCATGGTATCTCTCTTAATGCCTCCATTGGGTGTCCTTACATGGGATGGGGCCTTACATGGGGTGTGTTGGCATGAGTCCTCATGATTATGTGGTGGTGTGGAGACACATGCTACTTGTCAATACACTTACCTTTGCGTTTGTGCATGAACTCTTCTACCATGTCTCTGTGGAGATCCATCCACTATCCCACATGCCTCCCTTTCTCTTAACTCCTTGCATTGGTCATACTTGATTGGATAAATGCTCCCTTGTTGCCTTTCTAGGGCTTGGTCCTCAGATTAATAAACCATTTATGTTATGCTCATATCCAATCATCCTAGCATTTCTACATTCAACATCCAACAATTTGAATCCAGAGTTATTCAAATTTTAAGGTCACTAGAATAGTAGATGGAAGCTCAACTTCTAGGCTCTTATAATAGAGTAGCTATTGATTTATTGCTTTATTGAGCTATTGTCTATAGTGGAATATTACAATAAATGTTGCTTGCCAAAGTCATGTGAGGTTTAAGAAGACATTAGGTGATATAAAGTGCATAGTTAAAGCATTGACTTTGAAAAGCTCTACAAGATGGTTGTTGGTTTGAGCGTCTAGTTAAGAAATGTTTGGTCATTTGTTCAAGCTTTTTGTAATATTCAACAAACCCTAAGCATTGATGGGCAAGGAATCATAGCTAAAGACAACAAGTAACTTCCTATAAGAAAAGTATCGTACAAAGTTCTTTGGTAGACTTTGCAATATCATAGGTGCAATTTGCATGCTAAGATGCCAATGTAAGCATTTCAAGTTATGTACGATTTTAACCTTAAGACGACGCCATACATGATACTAATGCATTTGGTATGTAGAGCATGACACAAGGCATCCTTTAATACAATTGGCAATAAAATTTACATGTGTACACAAACCATACCAAGTGTGATGGGACATCAATACACTAAAGTTTTCCAATAATGCATTTTTGGAAGAGCTTCTAGAGCTCCGACTTTGGGAAGTTCCAAGGCAAACCAAGCATTGGTGACCATCAATAACATGGGGGTGCCTTAATTGTTATTGAAAGAACAAGTCAATCATCTCATGTTGGGCTCCTTAGACCTTTTTGGAAAAGCCCTCTCAAACTTTATGACATGTATGAAAGTATTGAGAAATTCATTAATTGATGTAGATCAAGAATCAATAGAGGGAGTAATGTAGATGACGATGAAGAAGAAATTGAGCCAAATTTTGTTTATTTTAGTTAGTCACCATTTCATGTTCACACGAGATATAAAATTGAAGACTAGGCTACAAAATCGTCATGGTTACTTTTGTGCTTTGATTATCGATATTGTAAGTTCTTATCTTTAAAAATGAAATTATTGTAATAGTGATGTAAAATTGTAAGACTATTCCTATCATAAGGTCTATTGCATGATATGATAATCAAGTTGTATAATTAACTCTTATATCAAGAGAAATTTGAAAGAGGAGAAGTTGCATCATGTACCGGAAGACCCTTTGGAGATATTTATCACAAAGGTAAAGTAATTTAAAGAATAGTTGGAGCTATCATGGTGGTGAGATCTAGCGTGCAATTTAGCATGAATTTTTATTCACATCGGCTTTGATGTATGGCTTGGTCACAATGTTGGCTAGTTATGATTAAAAAACAAGAGAAAGAAAGAGAGAGATTAACATGAGTATGTATAACAAAGACAAGAGTTTACATTAACAATATGAATATACGATGAACAAGCATTTACAAGAGTTTGTAATGAAGGGGTATAGAATTACCGTCTCACTAGTTTGCAATCACTCTCTTCTTGTCATCGTGGATTTAGTGAGGATATAAAATATCCATTCAAATTATATATGTGACAAAGGAATTATATCACTTAGAGTTGCAAGGTTTTATATCCTTTACAAGGGAGAGTGGATTTCATTGTACACCGACACACCCAATACTTGTGGGATCACACACACATATCACATAATCGAGTTTGATATGTCAACATGACCCTTGAAGCTCAAGCGTATTGTATTGTCGAATGGTAGAAGAGCTTGGATCACTTTTATCGTTTTTGTACTTCCCCTCAAGCTTTGTAGATCTAGTAATTATAGATAGAGGGTCCTCGAAAATTTTCCACTCTTCTCCACACAAAGCACTTAAGCAAAGATATCCATTGATTTTTGTTGGTCCTAATATATTGAAGATTGATGTCCCCGAATATGATTCACTCTCGAATGCAGTGATAGTACACCTTAACGTGTTTCTTTTGCATATGGAACAACACTGTGTTACTTGCAAATAAAATACCATTAAGGTGGTTGTAATATACTTGAATTGGGCGATCAATATAAATATCGAAATCCCTATGGATCCACTTGAGCCATATAGATTCACAAGTAGCGACGATTGTCATGACGTTATAAGAGGGCATAGTTTTGGGGTAAGGGGGCTTGAAACCATGAACTCCATCTTATGTTATAGTTACAACTTGCTATGACACTGCTAAGATATGCGTGACTGCGAAATGGTGTGCATGCAAGGTAGCCAAGTAGAAGCTAGGCATGAGGTGAAGTGGTGACCATGAGTAACATGACAGTGCATTATATATAAAGAAGGCTATTTTTTTATTATAATCTTCAACCCATTCGAGTAAATCTTGTGCCTCTTCTTTGTTCATAACAACATTTCCTTTTCTTCTTATTCTCTGTTCTTCTTGATTGTTTTTTTTTATTCATTCAAGTTTTGGTCTAGACAATTGGGACCACAATTCTCTTTTTGTCTTTCCTTTTTCTCATGAACTTTGGCAAGCATTCTTTCCATAACAAAAACAAAAGGGGTTATCTCAATTAGGTTACAAACTAAAACGAGAATTTCTTTTTCTATGACGAAAAGCTTTAGAGGCACCTCCAAACCCTCCAAAAGAACCAAAGCTCAATCTCCCATCTTCATAGTTTCGATTTTTTTTTAATAAGGTGTGCTAAATGATTCAAATGTACCCTACTTGATAAACCAACCAATTTGCTCGAGTTGGATTGATCATAATGTTGGTAATAACGATAACACTTCGTCGTTTGCATCATTGCTAGAGAAAGGATTGCTATTATTGGAAGACTATAATAGCAGGCTGCGTTTCAAGCATGCTTTCGAGATTCAATTAATGTTAGAACAATGATCAACAAGATCAGAAGATTGACATGAGGAGATAATTTATTTAAACCTCATCTTATGCCACGGATTTTCGTGTTCTTGCATTTAGTATCCTATTTGATGGGGAGGCATTGATGGATTAGTTTTGGCACAATCTTAGAATGATGTCAAGGATCACTAAAGCCATTTTGTTGGAAAATCTAGAACAATTAGTGTTAGCCCCTGTCACAACACAACGAATCTATTAAATACGTAATTAGTGAGGATTGAACCTGATGCAACCTCACGGCTACAAGATGTCATGCTCAGCCATTTTGATATGAGCATGCGTTTGTATATAATTGTTTAGTATTCTATAGTCTAGCATATAATACATTTCAGAATCAGAATATTCTAGTCAGTAGTATATTCTAGAAATATTGTACGACATATTCTAGACGAGTATATTCTAGAGATATTTCTCGAATATATTCTAGAGATAGTCAATCTTGGAACATGTATAAATACTTGTAACCTCCTTGGTTCCTTTCAAGGGATTCAACACCACACTAATCATTGACACATCAATCTAGTATTCTCGTTTCGCCTCATCTTTGTCTCTTTGATCTTTATTTCTGTCTTCATGCCCTCATGTCGCTCACAACATCTAGAGTTCCTAGCCTCGTCACATCTAGCTCCAAGTTCATCCGTCGCTCGTAGCCCCATCATCTGTGCTCCGTCCTAGGCGTGTTCGTGACAGTTTGAATCCCTTCCAATTGGAAGCACCACCCGTCTTCGTCATCATCTTTGCTTCTAGAGTTACCATCATCACCGTCCTTGATTCCGGAGTTACCATCATCAACATCCTTGTCTTTGATGTCATCATTTTCAGCACCTCTTTGCCCAACCATCGTCGTCATCAACATAGTTACTTGTCATCATTTTTGGGTATCATTTTGCATCACAGTTTTGGTTAGGAGTGCTTTCGATCGCTCACCTTCCTAGTTCCGGTGGGGTCAGAACCACTCACTTTCCTGGTGGGGATCATATCATTGCTTGCTTGCACTGCATTTTCGTTATAGTTCAAGTCTCGCGCCACTTTCCGTTGGCGAGGACCAATTTCGATCGCTCACCTTCTAGTTTCGGTGGGGGTCACAACAACTCACTTTCCTGGTGGGGATTGCGTGGGTTTCTCGCTACTACTACCGTTTGTGCCGTGTCTTGGGTCAACCTCGACTATTTACCCTCTCACAATTGAAGAAGTCGAGTCGACCACTTCACTTGCACTCTTTCCCCGTTGTTGTTCTAGTTCTCAGTGAGGGCTGCATGGTCACTCACGTTCGTTCGTGTTCTAGTTCTCGGTGAGCCGTATGGTCTCTCATGTCCGTTCGTGTTCTGTTCTCGGTGAAGGCCGCATGGTCTCTCACGCCCATTCATGTTTAGTTCTCGGTGAGGGCCGCATGGTCACTCATGCCCTTTCATGTTTTTGATGAGAACCGCACATGGTCGCTCACGTTCCAGTTCTCGATGAGGGTCACACATGGTTGCTCAAGTCCGTTCGTGTTCCAGTTTTTGGTGCGGGCCACATGGTCACTCACGCCCGTTCGTGTTCAGTTCTTGGTGAGGACCACATGGTCGCTCACGCCCGTTGGTCTTTGTGTTCCAACTATCGGCGAGGACTGACATTGTCTCTCATGCTTGTTGGTGTTCGTGTTCCCTGTGAGGACCGCACATGGTCGCTCACTCCAACTATTGTTTTTGTTCCGGATCCTGGCGAGGACCGACATGGTTGCTCATGCCTGTTGCTATTCATGTTCCAATTCCCATCCACCTCTACACCACGCTTTTGAAAAGGCGGCCGTAAAGGGGAGGATAATGTCACGACACAACGAATCTATTAAATATGTAATTAGTGAGGATTGAACCTGCACCCTCACACCTACAACATATCATGTTTAACCATTTTGATATGAGCATGCATTTGTACATAATGGTTTAGTATTCTATAGTCTAGCGTATAATACATTTCAAAATTAGAATATTCTAGAAATATTGTACAACATATTCTAGATGAGTATATTCTAGAGATATTCAATCTCGAAACATGTATAAATACTTGTAACCTCCTTGGTCCCTTTCAAGGGATTCAACACCACATTAATCATTGACACATCAATCTAGTATTCTCGTTTCGCCTCATCTTTTTTTTTGTTTTTAAAAACCAAATATCCTTCCATTAGTTTTAAAAAATCTATCAAGTACAAACTACAAAAGAGATGAAAAAGAAGAGGAAAAAGGACTATCCCAATGACTAGCCATGGATCCTGCCGCCTACTTTCATCATACCAAAAAATGACATCATAGTAATTAGACACCTTACATTGGTCTTCAAGGATAGAATTGTATAACATCCTCATTCTTATCTGACTCAATATATCCCAATAACATGGCAAGCCGTTGTATAATATCTCCTCGAATCATATGTGATAAATGGCGACCCTCAACTTGCCTTCATTACATAAGACTTTGCAAGTATAATTATTCATGATTGCTCCAACATGTATGCTATCATCTTAAAACCGTAGGTCCAATCGAAGCTTCAACCATTGCTTCACAACGTCTTATATATCCTGAGTAAACAAGCTTCCAACCTGGTTCTATATTCCCTCCATTCTCTTGAAACTACCCCGTATACAAGAAGACAATGAACCACTTGTATGCTCACACAACTTCGGAGAACCATAGCATGCAGAACATTCTTTAAATTACATTGTTCTGCCACATCCACTCCTCGTTGGAAATGAAAACCTTGATCCTTCCTATTAGCATTACTTTCGTGAACATCCTAAGGATCACCCATTTCTTTCCAGTAGCAATAAATTCTCAAACTGTGCTCATGCTTCAATTATTGCTCCACCTTTACAGTACCAATCTTCGTTGATCCATGCTCAACATATCTTGTAATAGATGCATTTCACAAGAGAACATGTTTTTTTGCAAGAATATCATTTACATCTCGAACTGAAATATCATCAACTGTTTTTTGTGTTTTTTCAAGATTGGCACATATAGCATACATATCTAACAAAGCATTCCCAAGCTCAATATTGTCTTATAACAACCTCTTACTCATAATTTCAATGTGATTTTCTATGCATGTCAATCACTCTTTCACCTCATCTTTGTCTCTTTGATCTTTATTTCTGTCTTCATGCCCTCATGTTGCTCACAACATCTAGAGTTCCTAGCCTCGTCACATCTAGCTCCAAGTTCATCCGTCGCTCGTAGCCCCATCATCTGTGCTCCGTCCTAGTCTGCGCTTGGTGTGTCTGTGACAACCCCCACTATTCTTTCCTAGGTCTCATCAAGTCCTTGCCTCAAATATCTTAAATTTAGGAACAAACTCTTGTTTCATGGGTTGAGACTTTTCATTAAACATAGTTACAAGGCCTCTAGAAAAAGTTTCTTTACCACAATAATTGATGAACGTTCCATTGCATCAATACACGCCATCCCTTGTCACAATAATTGATGGGCGTTCCATTGCATCAATATATATATATTCCATAAAAATGATCCTCCATTGGTATTAACATAAAGTGGCCAAAGGCAATATACAAAAAAGTCCAGTATTACAAAGAAAAATGCGACATAATTAACTAGAAAACTATTGAACACTTGTGCAACTCTAAGAGTCTCAACAACACTAGGCTCAAGATTTTGGCCTAATCATGACCACCCCATATAAAACAAATAGCTTCACCTACAGAAAGCAACACCTCCTCCACCATAGTGCTGCTCAATGCAAATATCGCATTCAACGCTGCTTCCAAAAGTATATTTTTAGGGCCACCATGGTAGATATGCCCAGAGAATATTGTTTCTACACCTATATACTGTTCATCACCATCAGAAAATAGAGGTAAACAACTCCGTAGATCAATATGGCCAACTGCTTCCACTACAGTTCCTGATAGGAGAGGATTTCCTGTTATCTCACGTGTACTTTTCTTAACCAGCTTACTCTCCCAACATACACATTTCTGCAAATTTCTTTGGTGACTGAGCAACAACAACCAGAAGTCCATTCGATGCCTTAACATGTAAATCAACAGTTCCATTTACGGCCATGGCATGTTCCAATAGCAACAACATACGTTCATCTAGGGATGATCTGTCAGACTCTTTGTATACCATCTTGGCATCTTGCCAATGTCCATGAAAATCCTGTATTAACAACAAAAAATTAGTCTAAACGTTTCCTCACCCACTCATGATAGTCGGCTTCGACCTCCCCACCATCTTCACTCATCCTTATCACAGAAACAATTTCTTCATTCAGTCCACATCAGCCATCTCGCCTATTAGCATATTGCCAATGTCCACGAAAATCTTGTATTAACAACAAAAAATTAGTCTAAAAGTTTCCTCACCCACTCATGATAGCCGGCTTCGACCCCCCCACCATCTTCACACATCCTTATCACAGAAAAAATTTCCTCATTCAATCCACATCAGCCATCTCGCCGATTAGCATCTTGCCAATGTCAACGAAAATCTTGTATTAACAACAAAAAATTAGTCTAAAAGTTTCCTCACCCATTCATGATAGTCGGCTTCGACCCCCCAACCATCTTCACACATCCTTATCATAGAAAAAATTTCTTCATTCAGTTCACATCAGCCATCTCACCGATTAGCATCTTGCCAATGTCCACGAAAATCCTGTATTAACAACAAAAAATCAGTCTAAAAGTTTCCTCACCCACTCATGATAGTCAACAAAAATATGCTTCCCACTCATCCTTATCTCAAAAGAAAAAACTGCTTCATTCAGTTCGCATCAAACATCTCACCGATTACCATCAAGGGCCTGTGAAAAACAACAACAAATTAAGTGTAAACAATTTCCACATCTCCTCATGATATGCTTCGGCCGTCGCACCATCTTCACTTATCCTCTCTTCATGGAAACATGCTTCAATCCCCACCGCCATCATCAATCATCGTAATGAAAAATAAAACCTGCTTCATTCAATCGACATCAACCATCTCTCCATGTTGCTGATTATCAACGAAATCCTGTATGGACAACACAACAAATGAGTTTAAAAAAAACAATTTCTCACTTAGTCATGAAAATATGCTTCCGTTCCCACACCATAATCACTCATCATAATAAAAAACGGAAAAATCAACTTCCTCAAGGCCACATCAATTAGCTCGTTGTCATCGAGTATACCCATTAGCTTAAACCTACAGAAGCAAACATGAATGCACACTCTCCTCTCCTTATGAACATTTTCTCAACCACCGACAATAATTATCAGTCATCCCTATCTAAGGTAAAGCATCTGCTTTACTATCCGCAACAAGCATATAGGAGATTACCGCCAAAAGCTTCTTTTATGAAAAGACTCTTGCTATGTGCCACAATCACCTCTTCCATGTTGATTCATGTTGTCTGCTCTAAGGACGGTGCTGGTGGTGGGAACAACCAACGAGGTGGTATGTAATTCCACTTGACATTAGCCTCTGCATCCAACATGATAGGAATAGATGACCAAACTCTTCGAATTCTCCTTCTTTTTCGACTAGTTGTGTTTCCTGATTCCTTACAACTGTCGTAATCACCTTTAACCGTATGTACCAATAAGTCCCAAAAAGACTTAACTTGTTCTACAACATGAGTATTTTCATCATTGTATATCTTGGAACACCTAGCTTTCAAAAGAACCCATAAACCCAAAGAGGAAACAATTTGCCAAACATAACTTTGCGAGAAGAACTTGATTCCCTGCAAGGAACTTGAAATAGCATATACTTGAAAACTTCTCACATGTAAAGACAAAGAAGAATGTTGACAATGATAAAAGGCCGTTTGTTGATCCAACATTCCCCAAAAGACTGCACCCCACGTGAAGATAGCTGAGGTATACTTACGACCTAAAAGTCGAAGAATTCGAAACCAAAACCTTTTAGCGAAAACACATTCCCAAAATACATGATGCAATGACTTAGATGCAGACCTACACATAACACATGACCGATCACGCACTGATCCCCTCAATAGTTCACCTACTGGCAATGCATAATGAATCATCAACCATCTAAAATGCAATATCTTATTCATACATTTAGTTGCCCAAAACCGTTTCCAAAACATCCGCATATGAGATGATGAGACATTATCTTCCTCCCAATACTTTTTTCCTGCTGGGACCGACTCGGTCTGATTCAACATAAAGTTTCTACCAAACGCCACCGAATATGAGAAGAATGGAAGGACCTTATTCGCTGTGTCAAACATGGGCAATTTCCAACCATAATTTGATGGGTTCCACTGCAGATTGACGAGTGGCCTAGAGTGTAAAACCCAAATATGAGATGCATAGTTAGCAATTAACGGACTAGGATCGATCAATTTTTTATTATCTAATCTAGCAATTACTCTCACTGGCAACTGCTTTGCATCGGACATAATTGGAGACTCCTCCGCCACTAATATCAATCTATCATTGTCCAAAACTTCATAAAAATAAAAATTGTCATTATGATGATATAAACGAGATCCTATAAGTATATTAATTGTCGAAAACATACCGTACCAACTTTGAAAATGATCCAACTGCAAAGTTGGTATTGTGACCTGATACACCATGGGCAATTGAGAGAACATTATCCTTGTCCGTCTTAAATTAGACAACATATTCTTTTGATCGTGTGCTGAAGTTTATAAAAACTTTATCCAATCCGCAACTGTACGGGCTGGCCCACTATCCATTTCCGCCCAAGATAACCTCGGTCTTAAACCCAAAACACATGCAGCTTTGTTAGTAAATAAAGGATTCCATATCAAAGGTTGACGCATGAATTGATGATAATTTTTTGGTGGCAAGAAAACAAGTGCTTGCTGAAGACTTTCCCATGCCCGAAAAATTCCACTAAAGAAACGTAATGATCCAACATTGGACTTAGGTAATGGAAAATCTGAATTAAAAAACCACCTAAGACTATCATGCCATTGCCCTCCTACTGAGGGCTTGACCTTATGTAAGTGCCGAATCCATAGCTTTTTCCATAACTCATCTCCTGGCAATAAACTCCTAACAACTTGTTTAACAATTAAGGTTTTACTTTGCATAAAAGAATCAATCAAACCTAGACCTCCTTTCTGTTTAGATTGTATAAGAACCGACCAAGCTACCTTTGTTACAGAATTGTCTGTAATAGTGTTCCCCCAAATGAAATTTCGTACTAGACGTTGAACTTTAAGCATTGCATCAATATATATTGTTGATGAATCTAAGTAAGTTTTTTGGTACTAGGTAGTTCTGCATGTGTAATCTTCTTCAACATTATTAGTAGTCCTAATCATCTAGTTGTTCTAGGTCTCCCTTGGTTCGAACTACATTATCTTGAGATTGATTAAATCACCCAATTAATCAAAATGGGGCTTGTTTTAATCATTTTTTCTCACTTTTCCCATTTGGGGCCTCTCTTGTTACAAGAGTATTTTATAATTCGCTCACAATGGGTTCACTTGATATATGGAAACTTGACCACGAGTAAGTGTTTAGAATTTTTGTAACGGTATGTTTTCTAATAGTGAATCCAACATCTTTTTACTTTTAATTGGTCTCTTTGTCAACATGAGTCTCTTCATCGACTGTTGTTGCTCTTTTTTCGTTGGTAAACTATCTCTTCATTGATAAAGCATCCTTTCATGATGAACTCTTTATTTAGTACCTAGGCGAGTCTGTTTGTCATTAATGGATCTCTTTGCCAATAAGAGTCTCTTGATTGGTAGGATACACACTAAGCAAACAAATTTAAAATTTAAAGACATTTTTGCAACAAATCGCTTTGTTAGGTGACTCTTTAGCTTGTTTTGCAACACTTTCCATTTAGGTTTGTTCTTAATGACGGGGATTAGTGGGGATTTTACTACATAGTAACAAAAAACATGATAAGTTCATATTGCTATGATGCCATTTTGCATTATCTTGGCTCATAAAAAAATTTAGGCAAGGACAAACCATTGCCTTTAACTCACATCGTGTTCTTATGCTCTTATAAATTACATGTAATAGTATGCTTTGGTGCTTGAACATGGTCATTAACAATGTCTTTGTGTGTTGAACGTTGAATATAGGAATGTGGTTCATCACTTTATTTGGTGCTCGACTGCAATATTGTATGTAATGTTGAATTTATAATCTCATATATAAGAGGAATTTGTGGAGGGACAAATGAGTAAGGTATATTTCTATCATGATTAGTTGACCTTAGGAGAGGTAGTACTCGGCGAAGTTACAAAGTTGAGATGCCCTTTTCCATTAGTGCCACTTTTACGAATGAAGGACCTATACTCTCGAAAGGTCATGGGGATATAGGCTGGCTCAATTGCACATCCATTATTCTTTGATTCAAGTAGCTCGGGTAATGGTGCCACAAGTGTGTCATTAGTCGGACTTATGAAACATGCCACAGATAGTCTCTCATGTTTATTGTTGACCACTACTCTGTGTTCGACACTCTTGTAACACCCATTTGTAAGAATCTGTAAGAAACAGGACAAGAACAAGTTTGTTTACATTTATCCGATCTAAAGTCAAATCATGAACTGCATAAATTAATGTATTGAAAGTTGTACATGAATTAAAGCATTTAATGTGGGCATAACATTTCTACAATAGTAATGGTGAGTGAGTAAACTTTTTTTAATTCAACGCATGACTTTACGAAATCTTGGCATTGACTTATTTTTCATAACTTTGTGAGTTCCTTTCACTTGTAGAGCCAAGGTAGTTTGATTGCAATTTTCCCTCCACAACTTTACAAAATCTAGGCATTGGTGTATTTCTATAACTTTGTGAGTTCGTTTTACGGGTAGAGGCTAGTAGTTTGGTTGCAATTTTTCCTTCACTTTCCAATTTCAATTATTATTATTGCAGCTAGAGAAAAAGTGACATTAAGCTAAGTGTAAATGATCCATACTTGTAGTCTATCTACTGGTAAAACCATAGCCTATTTAGTCCTATAAGTCAGTCTAGTTTGTTTGCGCAACCATAGCCTATTTAGCCGTATACATCTAGCTTGTTTCTGTAACCATAGGCTATTTAGCCCTATTATAAGTCTAGTTGTTTTTTT
This sequence comes from Azolla caroliniana, assembly GCF_043228905.1. NCBI lineage: Eukaryota > Viridiplantae > Streptophyta > Polypodiopsida > Salviniales > Salviniaceae > Azolla > Azolla caroliniana. Next base: position 11,763,763 of record NW_028230455.1, read on the forward strand.
CTTATGTAGTCTAATATGTACACTTGCATACCTTGCTCTAGGGCTACACACGATGAACTTGGATTTCTTAATTAAATCAAGTCTAGTGGTCCAATAACAATTGTTTCTTGTTTATAGAAAAACATTGTTTACTCGTTTATATAATAGCAAGCCATAACCTCATGGAAGGACAATCTTGGACCAACCTCCCCTCCCCTAGTTGTCACCATGTCTTTACTTAGTGGAAAGGCATTGGTTCCCCTATTTAGGAAATTTGTTTTGTGTAGTAATGTAGAACCAAAACAATTATCACATCTAGTAATTTGGCCATGTTATGTGTGTTGGTGAGCTAACAAATGTCAAAGTGGGAATTGTTTATCTTAAGGACTTGTAATGTTGATGTTGATGTTGATAGTGATTATATAGAGGGTTATAACTACCTGTAGTTGGTCACCGAGGTTTACGATAATAGCATCAGGTTGTGGTTGTACTGTAACCCAATCACCTTGGAGTCGCCCTTGTGTGGAATACTCATTAGTAGAGACCGGAGCTCGAATTTGAAGCCCCGCGATTTGTTGATCATCGGGGAGCAAAAGAGTGAGGGCACCGGGGTCAGAATGAGAAGAAAGACCGAGGGTGAGATCTGGTTGTGGACAAGGTGGATAGAAGTTGACACGCAATCCAACGTCTATTTCGTCCCCGAGCCTTTCTTCCAATTCTCGTTCATTCTTCAACCCTAAGCTCATGGACATTGCCGTGAGCACCTCTTTCCCCACCTCCAACATCTTCTCCGAATATTCCTCCATCGTCTCCCTACATGAGGATTTGATTTTAGAAATGACAATGACTTGAACTAATCAATATTTGTATGCACTTCTACAAATGATGACTTAACATCTTTTATAACTGTGCATGTGGAGAATTTTAAATCATTTAGATCAATGTACATAGATCAAATAGTTTAAAAATATTGGTACAATGTCAATACATCACTAGCTATGTGCATTGGGATCAAATATTTTTGACTCATTGTGGATATCACATCCATAATTATGGATGGGGAAGCCAAAGCATAAACATTCAGGAAAACTTGTCAAGTGGGCCTAAAAGTTTTTATGTTTTGCATAATTGAGTTAAAATCATTGATGATGGAATGGAATATTCTCTACTTTTTTGACTTCTTTCCGTCCTTTTGACTTAAAAAGTCATGAAACATTTTGTCCCATGTCTAGAAGCTTTTTGTAGGTGGGATCACTAAACAAAAAGAAATGTGAATCTACTATCAAGAGATAGGATGGGATTAATGATTCAGAAACTAATTACCATGATCAATTCATCTTAATTAGATTATAATATATATGTTAGCCAACAATATACCTCCAATGGTGTGGGTTAGAGGGCCATTTGCTATGGTCTCGGTCATTGGTCGGGAAGACCTTGAGGAAATAGTAGTCGCCCCAGTCGAGGACCGCGTCTTTACGGACACCCACACGGCTACCGTAGCCCTCGTAGCTAATCGGGTTGTTCGAGTACACCTGCTTCTCGGACATGGGGAGGTGGAAGAAGCCGCGTGACAATGCCGACATGTCGTGCAGGATGGAAGTAGGGACCCCATGGTTGACAATTTGGAAGAAACCCCATGTCTGGCATGCATGGCGAAGCTCCGAGAGGAAGGCATGGTGCCTTTGAATGCACTCCGCGCTACCGCCGCCTTGCCGAAACGCCGACATGTCAAGGATGGGGATGCTGGGGGTGTCATTATGAGGGATTTGGTTGAAATTAGGGTTTACTACGCTCGTCGGTCTCCGCTTGATAGAGAGCTTAGGCTTCTGGTTCACATTGGGGTTTAGGTTTAGGTTTTGGATAAGGTTAGGGTTTTGGGTAAGTTGGGAATTGGAATTAGGGTTAGGGTTAGGGTTAGGGTTAGGGTTAGGTCTCTCTGAGAGTGGCCTAATGTATTGAGGAGGGATGGTGGAGATCCCGCTCTCGGAGAGGATTTGGACTCTTTGGACAGGCTCGGGCCATTGATTTTGATCGATCGGGGATTCGCGAGCTGCACATGAATCATTGGCATCGACGATGATGCGGTGGACATGATCGTGATGATCGGAGGAGGTGATCTTGTCGAATCCTCGGCATGATCGATCGGAAGCGGAAATGACATTATAATCGAGGGTCGAAGATGGGGATTCGCAAGGCGATGATGAAAGGGTGTTGATCATGGATTGCTCATCATGGCTGCTATGGTGGTGATTGCAGCATGGAATTGGTGAGGAGGGGGAGGATTTCATGTTAATTTTTTTTTTTAAAGGATGGAATGGAATGGAAATGCAATGGAAGAAGAAGAAGAAGAAGAAGAATCTGCAGAGAGATCTTTTGATCTTTTGATTTTTTTGAGTGAATTAAAAAAATGGGACATAGCTAAATGAGGAAAACCCTAAACTATTTATAGAGAAAGGGTTTGCCTTGATTTTGAACACGTGCTAAATGCGCGCGTCCACAACGTGTACAAGAATATAATTTAATTCTCTATTTATTTATTACTTTATTCTTTTGTCTTATCTATAATATACATACATACATACATACAATATATATGTATATATATATATATATATATATATATATATCTTCTTCTTTTTTCCATAAATAAAATAAAATCTTCTTCTTCAAACCCAAAATTCCACCAATTATTGCGTGCCCCAATTATAATATTCAAATAATATTAATAATATTAATAATTTTTAATTAATTAATTAATTAATTAAATGAGATACTAAATGAAATTTTTGAAGGAGCTAGTCAAGATTGGGTTCACACACGGCAAAACGTTTATTATTATTATTATTATTATTATTATCGTTCCCCAAGGTTTTGGCCGGTGAATAAAAATGTAGTAGTGTGTCGTTCACTTCTAATCTTGGGGGGCCAGACGATCGACGTGTTTGTTTTTTTGAGGGACTTAAAATTTCATCTATCTGTTGTTTGTTTCAGGCGAACTTCATATTGTTTTGTCTATTCGGCTAATTTCATATGTCTGTCTGTGTGTACGTATGTGCATATGTATGTACTCTTTTTGTGTGCCAACTCATTCGCAGAAAGGAACTGCCAAATGCGAAAAAAGTATATGTTCCTCGTTTGCTTGTTTGTCAAGCTTATGCCCCACCACCACCACCACCACCACCACCACCACTGTTGTTGTTGCTACTACTACTACCAGCCTTTGCCTGTTTCCCAGCAGCCGCACTATTTTGACGTAGTCCCCACCCTTACATTTGATCATCACATACATAAAAGATATATGTTCTTTTCTTTATGTACTCACTTGATGTGACCAAAACACTCACAAACTTTTTGCATCTTTTTGTCAACACAAGTAACTGACAGTGTACACGCCTTTCTTTGTATCATTCGGCTTTTCTATTTCAATATTAATGTTTGGAAAGACTAAACTAACAACTTATCTATCCCCCCCCCCCCTAGACTTCATTGAAAAAGAAATATTTTAAAAAAGGTAGAAGTTCATATGAATAATTATTTCTCCTTGTGGTTCATGAAATAGATGTTGATAGTGAATGAACAATGGAGTTTCCTTAGCTCTTAGACCTTTCTTCTTACTTGGAACAATTATGATGTGTAGCACGCCACGTTGCGCGGTCTAGTAAATCATTGCTCCGAAACTTCATATTTTGTAGATAAGAGCGTAAACATCTTAAATTGACTTCAATTAATGTCATCCAAAAATAACTCCTACACCCAAAAATATGGCAATTATGAAAAGGAAATGTGATGTAAGGCTTAGCAACAAACCAATCCACCAAATGTCTACTAGAAGGCGGATCTAATAAGTCATCCAACTTGAAACTTTTGGCAAGAAAATTTGATGTATAGGCATCGACATATTCACATTGTTCCTAATTGGAGTGATGATTCATTTGCACTTTTTTTTGTGTGATGTCCTTGGTGCTATTCACAAAGTTGTACTATCAAGCATCCTGGCTCTTTCCCATGTTGTATTTTAGCCAACCAATTCCATTTGTGACTTACTATATAGCTATGTGTGGTGTTGTTTGATTATTCATTCTCCATGTGTCCCCTTTACGGTGATGCATATTCAACTTTTTCATTTTAATACATCCACGAAGCTTTCAACTCCCCACATTTATTTGTATTTTTGTAGAAGCATTCTTATGTCCCATAATTTTCATAAATGATTCACTTTAGATTCTCTGGGAACTTTCATGTTTTCCATATTTTTCTTTATTTACTCTTTTACCCTTGTCTCTCGATGCCTATGATTGTAGTAACACACACTCAAGATTTCTATGTAAGGTATTTTCCTAGTGTTTCTAATATGTTAATTCACTGGATGTGTTCCTAGATCTTTTATATTAAGGTATTTTCCTAGTGTTTCTATTATGTTAATTCACTAGATGTGCTCCTAGATATTTTATATTAAGGTATTTTCCTAGTGTTTCTAATATGTTAATCACTAAATGCGTTCCTAGATCATTTATATGGTGAGTTCACCATACTTGCTCTTGGGTTTTTCATATGTTGAGTGTCCATGGATCCATGTGCATCCACAAGTTCAACACTCATGGTACCTTGTGATTTACAAACTTACCTTTAGGTATCATATTGTGGCGGTCACATGGACCACACCCAAAGATGTGAAATGCTCAAGATGTGAAATGCTCTCAAGAATAGCCTCCTTTCTTTCCATTACGTTCCAAGTTACATTTTATAGACTGCTCTTAGCGTGGAGGGTGTTCTCCCGCTCCAATTAGCTCTTCTAATTATGGGGGCTTGGTAGGGGCCTAATTTGGGTGTGGCCCATGTGACCGCCACAATATTATCATGTCTTAGGTTCCTTGTTTATATTCTTTTGCTCCTATTAATTTGGTCAAAGTTTGCATTCATTCCTTAGCTTTCCCTTTTGGGAAGGGTTATTCTAAGTACTTTAACTTATGTTCTTTAAGTCTTATGAGAGGCTAGCTTTGGGCTTCTCATTTTGTCACTCTAACACCATCACCCAAATCCATTGATTGCTTGATCTAGTAATTACTCATTTTTATACCATATTTTGTCTTCATGGCTTTCATGCTATTTAGAGTATGTTCTTTAGTTTTCTTGTGTTAGTTGGCCTAGATTTGTATTAGCGTTTATCCTATTACAGGATTCCACATGTCCTCCACCTTACAAACGAAATACTTAGATTGATAGTAGTGGAGCTAGAAACAAATTTGGCAAGAACACACCATCATTTAGATTCACAAATTGGTTAATGCCTAGGTTGTCTAGGACCCAACCTCAATGTTGATAAATATATATACATACATAATAGAAAATATTTGCAAGCATAGTAAGTGGAGGGTTAAGAGGTCTAAATTAAAGGTTATGTTTATGAAGACTGAAAATAAGGGTATATCATGTTACGGTTAGAAAGCAATTAAACATTTCGAAGGACACAAAAGCAAAATTTTGACTTTAATATTGAAGCACATTGTTGTCATAATTCTCTCTTGAAGTTGGTAAGTTCTTATTAAATTTCTCTCTTATTCATGAAAAATCTCTTTTATCTTGGTCCTATATGACGTCAAGGATAGAGGACATGAACATGAATTCCTCACAATCCATGGGGACATTGATGTGGGAACAATTGCTACGAAAATGAGCAATATTATGCTAGATTGTAATCATTGAAGAATTGGGAAGTGCCAAACAACTTAAAATGTGTTGAGGAAATTGATATATGTTGAGAACATACATGTAGATGAGTGTCACAAGGATGATCCTAATCGGTATCATTTATGGAAGATTGCCAATACTTTGTGTAAAGGAAAAGGAAAATGAAAATGAAGAAAATGAAAGCATTGATGAAGATGCGCATGACGTGGGCGTCAATGTTAAGAACGTTTGGTAATCTTTCAATACATTCTATAATCATGTGATTATCTTATTTCTATAAGGAAAATCCCATTCATAAATTGGATTAAACAATTGTTGGACACAATTGTATTGTTGACTTGTGCTAAGAACATAATGTAGACCCACAAGGGGTTTTTGATGTTGTATTCTGGTTCCATGAACATCCAAGTGCGTTGTTGCATAATGTTCTTGAGCTTTTTTATAAATTGTTGGCACATGTAATGTATTGGTTCTATGTCACGTGGATTATCAAGCTTTGTTAAAAAAATGAGAGCTTGATTTGGGGGACAATGGATTGCAAGCACATATTTTTGTGACTTGTTTTTTGACAAGAGTTGATCAGTCAAATGTGTAAAGTGTTGGTATCACCATATGCAAATGCATCAAACAAGTGCAATTTTCGTATGTTATGGGATACAACTTGTAAAATGCAAGGATGAGTTTGTATGGACACAGTTGGTATGAAATAACTTTTTTTAAAATTAAAGTGGGACACATTTGTGGGTCTTTGCTTTGGATGTGGTGAATGGGGTCACTTTATGGCCAATTGCCAACATCGTCCTCCTTTGTATTTAGAAATCCCTAATGAAGGGGTTAGTAAATAAGGATTTAGGAGAGATGTTGGACTCTTTGATGTTGTGATGGTTATGGGTGAAGGAACATCATTTAGAGGTGGGAATGATATCTCACTTTGAAGTCCTGAGATCAAGGATAAGGAAACCAATTAGTTGATTTGCTAAAGTTAAGTCCAAGTCTAATGGATAAGGGTAAACAAAGAATTGATAAGCTTAACATTATGTTAAAGATAAGACAAAGGGGAAATCAGTGAATATGCAACGAATGTCTTGCATGCTATTCATGATACTAATTCACAAGGTAGTCTAGGAACAAGGGAGGGGTCTTCAAAAGCTCCTTGGTAGTGAGAATTTAGAAATACACGATTGCCCCTTCAACTTCAATTTAATTTAGTTGGTCGGGTTGTAAGTCAATCCAAATCCTCGATTGTCATGTTGGAGGACCAAAACAAAAGGTTAGTGATGGAGGGATGTGGTGCATGAAAACCCATATGTAGTGTTGAAACATGCTTTGAACAGTTCCATGACATCATTTTTTGGAATGAGCAAGGGATCCCATAAGATAGTTGATTGGATGAAATTGGCAACATCAAATATGACGGGGGTTCTTCATTAGACATATATATATTATGGGAAACTTTATTAAGTAGAGAATGGTCTATATGATGTGTTGTAGTGTAGAATTATCATAAGTTAGCAGGAACCATAATCCATTTGCATGGATATTCCTCATTCTATGCATGTGATCTTAATAGCATTACTCAAGTGTGGTAGTGATTGTGCGGGATAAGTATCATCCTCAAGTTTTGTGTACGATCACTTTTATGTTGTAGAAATCACTCATTTTATGAGGTTGTATGGTTAATAAGAATTTAGGCCCCTATCCTCGCTACTCAATGTATTTGTTGTCTGTCTGGCTGGACTAGCCTCAACACAGGTGTCTACCCGACATTTCTCCAAAGGGGTGGTAAGGATTGGATGCTAGGTTACACGCATAAGATGATTATAATTAAGCACGGACGGCAAACAATACGAGATACAGATAAATACACAATAATTACTATTGTATTACTTCCGTCCAAAACTTTACAAATCATCGGATCCTTTTATAGGCATCCGGCAAGGTTACAATCGGTGCGCTTAGGCAACCGACATCCGAATCGGTTCGGATCCGGATCGGTACAACTGTACCGAATCCGTCCCAAATAATAATTCTACTATTACTTCCTATTATCCGATCCGATTCCGCCTTCCCACTTGTCCTTGCTCTTCTGACCGGCCAACACATGGCACGCCCGTGGGAAAGTGCCTTGCACTTCGAATCCACTCCCGGCCTCAGTCTTCCTCCAAAATATTGAGCACACTTTGCTCGATAGTGTCAAGTGGTGCTTCTTCCTCCTGTTCCTGTTCCTTGCTTGCCTGGTCTCCGACCTCCTGTTGGGTAGGCTGTTCCGTAAAAATTTCCTGCTCCGGCTCTGCTTGATTCCGTGGTGCCGGTGCTTCCTCACCGCTTCGTCCGGGTTCTTCCTGTTCTCCCTCCGTTCCTGGCTCTGTTCTGTTACCGGTGTGGCTTTCTCCGGTCTCGACTGGTCGACTTGATATGCCTCCTTCCTCTGCCCTGGTGTCTTCCGGTCTCAGCTCTTCTTCTTCTCCGGCATCGGTCCGCTCCTGCTCTTCTTCAAGTTCGTCTTCAGGTATTCCTCGTCGGGGTTGTTCGGTGTCGGTTGGTTCATCTTCAGCCGGTCGCGTTCCCTCACCAATAGTGGTTGGCGTCGTTCTTCCCTTAGCTTCCTGTCGTAACCGGTCCTGCTCGTATCTCTCCAACTCCAACTGAGTTGCGAGCTGCCCGTCATCCAACCTCTCTACCAACCCTCGGATTTCTTTGAGGTGTTCTTCTGCTAAAGTGTAGAAATCCTCCGACAATTCCTCCCGAATGGCGACGATACTTTCTTCATCCATCTTGTAGAACCTGTCGCCGGTCTTCTTCCGATTCTTGGCATCCGCTCGGAGTGTCTGCAGCTCGGCTGCCTGTTGTGACCACTCCTTCCATAGCTTTTCCGTACTTTCGTTGATACTTGCCTGAGCTCGGGTACTCCATCCTGACATGATGAGCTTGATCCGGTCAACTCCTGCCTTAGCATGCGCATAAGCTTCCTGCTTTTCCTTCCTTGCCCATTTTATAATGTCGGCCATTATCTGAGCCTGGGCCTCGTAATCTGCTTTCTGCTTTTCATAGGTACTCTGCAGTTTGCTGATCGTGAAGGTCGATTTTTCCTTTTCTTCATTCCTGATCTTGGTCAGGTCCAGCTTTTCCCGCCTTAGCGCCTCTAATTCCTTCCTTCTCTCTGTTGCTTGGGCTATTTCCGCCGACAATGCTTCCTTGTTGGCACTGACCTCATCCATCGCCTTAGCTAGGTCTAATCGGGTCTCTTTGAGCTGCTCTTTCAGCTTCTCTATTTGCCGGTCGTAGTCTGCTGCTCGTTTTTTGTTGTCCGACTCGGCCTGCTTGTGATCTCGGTAGAGACGGTCGAAGTCCTCCGTCTTCTGCTTCAGGCGTCGGGTTGCCTGAGCTCTTAACCGATCGTCCCGGTCCTTCTGTTGTCGGAGTTCTTCCTACAGTCGTTCTATCTCTTGTTCGGCATGTCGACGTAGTCGGTCTTTCTCCTTCTGCAGCTTCTCTTTTTCTTCTTGCAGTCGGTCATTAGCGGCTCGACCTTTCCGGAGGCCTTCTTCCATTTTTCGTCTGTCATCCTCCACCGCTTTCTGCTGCTCCCTTTCTCTTTCCCTTAATGCATCCTGAGCTTGTAACTCCTCTCGTAAGGTTTCTATTATTTTTTCGGTCTCAGGGCCGGTTTGCAAGGCTACCGGTTCCGGTTCCGGTTCTGGTTGCTTCCTTGTTGTCCCGACCGGCTCGGTGACAGCTTGTGCTTGTTGAATTCCTTCCCTTGCCTGCAACAACTCCCCTTGCATTTCCTCGATCTGTGTTCGGAGCGCGACCAACTCCTGAGTTGTTGTATGCGTCAGCTGTTGCCGACACGTTTCTTCTTTCTCTAACTGGTCCGCTACTCCCGATAACTGCTCCGAAAGCCATCTCAGCCATTGTGGCTTTGTTCTTCCGATTTCGGGGTGGCCTTGCTCACTTAAGCCAGGCTGATTTTCCGGCCTCTTCTCTGGCTCTGGCTCTAGCGCTCGTTCCTTCTTCTTCTCTGGGATGACCGGTTTTCTGAAGTCCGGCCCAACCGGTGTCGGTGCTGCTTCCCTGGGTACGGGTTCCGGTGCTGTTTCCGCCTCGGCTACTGGAGATGGTCCTTGCGCCCTCTGCTGAATTCTGTCCACTGGTGGAGCCGGTCCTTTCGCCCGTTTCTCCCGACCTTGTCTTGCTGGGAGTCTTACCAGTGGTTCGGATGAGTCTTCTATTTCAGTTTCCTCCTCCGGTGCGGTTTCCAGACGGACCTTTTGTTTAGAGACCTCTGGTTCCGGTTCCGGCCGTCGCAGCGTTATATGGATTGGTTTGCGCGCTACCGGTTCCTCCTCGGCCGCTTTCCCTTTGCCTTTACCTGCCGGTTTTGCCTTTGTTGCCGGTTCCTGTTGCTGTCGGGATGGTCCTTCCCCCTGCTGTTCTGCTTCTTGCGGGGTCCATCCGGGGGTGTGTTTCTCCAAGATCTGTCGGCGCTTTGTGACCTTTTTCGGCGTCGTCTCCTGCCGACCTCTTTTCTTTTGTGTGATGGGGAGTACCGGTGGGACTAACACCGTTAGCCATTGTGCTATCCCGGCCCATGGCTTTTTTCCTTCCACCAGATTTTTGATGGCCTCCTTCAATCCTTCGGTTATGAAATGGAGCCAGTCTATTTGTAAGCCCTCGTACGCTGCTATCAAGAATGCTGCCCGATACTTGGCTATGGCTGGGGGACGGGGATTCACGAATCCGTATTCCATCATAGCGCGGGCCACTTCTCCGAACAGCAGGTTCTCTCCGCCCTGCGTTCGGTACGCCTTGCTGCTGATAGAGTATTCCCCGAAATATTCGAACAGGATTTCACTGGAAGGGTTTTCGATTGTTTGCAGTCCTCCTGCTTTGATCCCCGTGAGTGCCTGCACCGCTCCTTCCGTGACTTCTGATATATCGATCGATGCTGCCGCCTGCTCTAGTTCTGCGTGTGGTGGAGCGTCGGCGATCCGCAGCAAGCCTTTTAACCCGTTCTCCCTCATCCATTGGCGTGCCTCTTCCGACAGTACCATTGCTTCGAATTATTCGTCTGCTGCCTGGTGTTCGGGATCGCGCTGTGTGTGCTCTGTGCGTCGGGTCGCTCTTCTGTGCTTCTGCGCCTGTATGTAGGAAAATTCGTAAAACGTGAGCCCTTCGCAGGCCTGTGTCTTATATAGTGGGTTGTGCCTCGAGCCGTCCTTTTTCGTTTCCCACGCATGTTCCTCTCCCGCCATAATTAGTATGTCCTTTCTTGTTTGCCGCGTGTGAGTGCCCACGTTCCCTACTTTAAATAGCAAGTCCGCACACGTCCTTCTTTAATGCATGGCGCCTCTTCGTTGCATGGTGGCGCTCCCACCTCTTGTGATCTCCCCATCATTACGATGATTCGCGTCGATTCTGCCCACGTCATTTTTTATTTTATTTGATTATTATATATATATATATATATATATATTTCTTTCTTTTGCTTGGACCACGTCATTTGCTGGTCCCCCCCGATTTGTTCGGGTCGGTTCGTGTGGATACCGGATCCTTCTGTCGGTTTTCCGGGATGGTCCTCGTCAGTATCGGTGTCGGTTCTTCCTCGGTCCGAATGTCTTCGGCAGCGTCTGTCGGTGTCGGTTCCTCATCTTGCCGGATTTCCGGGTTTCGCTTGAACGTGTTGGCTGGCATATTTCCTTTATACGGCTTTAGCCGAAATCCATTTGCCCACTTGCCGATGACATCTCCAGACAACGTACCGAGCTGATACGACCCATTGTACTCCTTGGTGATCCAGAACGGTCCGGTCCATCGAAACCGCAACTTTCCCGGCATGTTCCCCATCCTTGTTTGGAATAGTAGCACCGGTTTCCCGACTTCGAACTCCTTTTCATTGCCACGCCGGTGTCGGTCCACGAAGGCTTTTCTCCTCCTTTGCTCCAGTTCGAGTTGTAGTAAGCTGGCTATTCGGTTTTCCTCTAATTCCAACAGCGTTGCCAGTCGGATTCGTTCGGACTCGTTCTCACTTAAGCGCTCCTTTACCTGAATCCGTAAGCTGGGGATCTGGAACTCTACCGGCATGACCGCTTCTAACCCGAATGCTAGTCGGAACGGGGTTGTCCGGATGCTGGTTTTGTACGTTGTTCGGTACGCCCATAGCGCGCTTTGCAATTTCGTATCCCAGTCGGTCCGGTTCTCGTTGACGATTTTTCGTAGGATGTTCTGCAGAGTTTTGTTCGTTGATTCCGCTAGTCCATTGGCTTGAGGGTAGTAGGGTGTACTCTTTTTATTTACCACCGCGTAAAATGACGTCAGGCTTTCTACTACCTGCCCGAGAAAATGTCCTCCTTGGTCACTTATAAGCTCGATCGGGCATCCATACCGGCACCATATGCATTCATACAGAAACTTTGCCGTGGAAGCGGCCGTGTTGTCCCGTAAGGCCTTTGCTTCTACCCATTTGGTGCAATAGTCGGTCGCCACTATGACATACCGATTTCCGGTTCGCATTGCCGGTGGTTTGAAGGGACCGACAAAGTCCAACCCCCACTTTTGAAACGGTTCTAAGGGCAAGACCGGGTGGTGTGGCATCCGAGCCTGCTCTGTGGGTTGGCCTAGTCGTTGACACAAATCACATTCTCTGCTATACTTCACGGCATCTTTTAGGGTGGTCGGCCACCACAGTCCGCTCTGCCATATTTTCCGAGCGGTTGCGTCGCCGGCATAATGCCCTCCGGCAATTCCACAGTGGGCTTCCCTGAGGATTAGATCCTTCTCATCGCTCCGCACTGCTCGTCTCCAGATGCCATCTGCCCCCTTGTGATAGAGGGTGTCTCTAACCAAGCAGAAATGTCTACTTCTTACTGCTACCCTTTTCCTTTCATCGCGGTCCATGTTGTCCGGGGGAACTCCGGTGCTCAGGAACTGGTGCATTTCAGTTAGCCATGTGTCTTCGTCGGCTACCGTTGTATCCGTTGCCGGTTTCGTCGTGATCCGGAACAATTCGGCGTCGGGAAACTCATCCTGGACTCCGTTCCCTGCTTCTCCGGATTCAAGTCTGCTTAGATAGTCCGCTACCGCATGCTACGCCCCGGGTCGGTGGAAAATGTCGAATTCAAATTCCTGTAGTAGCAGTGTCCACCGTGCAATTTTTCCCGTTAGGGATGCCTTCGAGACCAGGTAGAGTAGTGCCGAATGGTCGACATGGAAGGAAAACTTCCTTCCGAGCAGATAGTGCCTGTACTTTGTGACACTATACACCATTCCCAATGCCTCGCGTTCCGTCGTAGAGTAATTCCGTTCGGCTTTTGAGAGTTTCTGGCTTGCGTAGTACACCGGTCGGTACCATTTCGGCTCTGTGAGTTGCATCAGAACGCTGCCGATTGCTACGTCCAACGCGTCGACGAAGACGTGAAAGCTTTTACTCCAATCCGGCGGTTGCACCACCGGAGCTTGCGACAGCATGACCTTCAACGCTTTGTAGGCTTCCTCCTCCGTCTCTGCCCATAGGAAGGGTACCCTATGTACGGCGGTATGTAACGGTGTAGCGAAGTCCGCGAGGTGCCGTATCATCCGGCTATGCCACCTTATTTGGCCCAGGAACTGGCTTAAAGCCTTTGCGTTACTTGGTGCTGGTGCATCGAGAATCGCCTTGACTTTATCCGGATCTACCGCGATTCCTTCCTTACTCACCACGTGCCCTAGCAAGTTGCCGCTTGCCACTCCAAAGACGCACTTGGCCGGATTCAGGCTCAATCGGTACTCGCGGCACTTCTCCAAGCACAGTCGGAGGTGATCGAGATGCTCTCCGTGCCGGCTGTAGACCGCGAAATCGTCAAGGAAGACCTGCATAAAACCGGGGATATATTCCCCGAAAATTTCCATTATTATCCTTTGAAAGGTCGCTGGAGCCGTTTTCAGTCTGAACATCATCACGACCGCGATGAACACTCCCCATTCCGTCACGAACGCTGTCTTCTCTTGGTCGGCCGGGTTCATTCGTATTTGGTTGTAGCCGCTAAATCCATCCAGGAAGCTGTAAACTTCGTGCCCGGCTACCGCATCTAACACCCCGTCCGTAAATGGTAGTGGAAACGCATCGGTCACTGTTGCGGCATTTAGTTTTCGGTAGTCCACGCATACCCGGATTTTTCCGTTCTTTTTCGGGACTACCACTATCGGACTCAGCCAGGTTGCCTGCTTGACCGGTCGGATAAATCCGACCCGGAGGAGCTTATCAATTTCCTCCTTCACCTTTGCCGCATAATTCGGATTCATCCGGTACCTGCGTTGAGCAATCGGTTTCGCGTCCGTACTTAGGTGAATTTGGTGCTGATAGAGCTGGGGGTCCAGCCCTCGCATGTCTTCGTACGACCACGTGAACACATCCTTGAAGTCTGTTAACAATGCTACCATTGCCTTCTTTTCTTCCTTCGGCAATTCCTTTGCAACATTTACCGGTCGGGGCTTGTCTGTTGTGCCGAGGTCCACCTCCTCGAGTTGGGATGCTTTTACCCTCTGGGATATCGTCATTTCCCTCTCTAGGGATTCCTGCGCTTGTCGTAGTTCCCGGATCGCCGCTTGGTCCGGTTTTTCCGGCGTCGTAATGTACGGTTCTACTGCCGCCGTGATATCCACCTCAAATAGTGGGACGATTCGTGGGTGTTCCTCGAGGTACCGCTCGACTTCCTCGTCCGGTAATCCCTCCAACATGTTAATGCTTTCCACATATAATGGAGTTGCTTCCTTACTGGTGATCACCCGTGGTTGCGTCGTTACTCGTACCTTTGTTTTCCCTCGCCGGAATGTGATTATGTTCTTTTGCCAGTTCTGCTTGATATGCGCCGTTCGCAGCCATGGTCGTCCTAGCAGTAGGGGGTACGCGCCTTGTACATTCAGCTGCAGCACCACGGCCGATATTCGGAATACGTGGCCTCCGATCGTGATTTCCAAATCCCGGATAAGCCCGGTCGGTCGGACTGAGCTAGTATCCGCCATGCGTAACCAGAAGGGGCATGGTTCCCATTCCCGGATGCCCAGGTCGTTGCATGTCTGTTGGCTGATGACATTTACCCCGGAGCCTCCGTCAATAATCGTTCCAGCAATTTCCTTTCCTTTCACGATTGTCGTGATCGCCGGGCTACTTGTATCGACCACCGCTGGTCCTTCCTCCGGGTTGGAGAAGAATGTCGGTGCTGGCGTCGGCTTCGGTTTGCGGACGGATGCATGTAGGTCTGCCGTAAATCGTGGCACTAACTGTAGTAGTCATGCTAACGGCAGCACGATTTGACAGTCCTGTAGCGCTTGCCACGTCGGGTTTTCTCCTGGCTGTATGATTTCTTCATCTTTTGGCATATTTTGGTCTCTTACTTCTGCCGCATTCTGTTCATTGGCCTCCTTGATCCATTGTGTCGCTTGTTTTCTGATTGCCTCCTGGGCTTCCCACTCGGCGGTCTTTCCCTTTGATCGGGTTGTGACCTGCTGTACTTCTGTTATTTCGGCTGTAACCATGTTGACTTCCGGCTGCTTGTCATAGCTTTTGCTTGGGCATTGGTTACTATAGTGGCCTTCCTTGCGGCAGTAATAACAGTACACCTTGTGACTGTTGCTCGTTTCTCCTTTGTCCCTGGTTTGGAGGGTGGGTATGCTCCGGCGGTCGTCTTCGGTTTTTCGGTTATCCGGTACGGATACCGGGTTGTCATTCCTTGCTGCCTCCCGACGTTCCTCTCTTCAGAAAAATCCACGCTTCTGATTCCGTCGGAAATTTCGGTTCCCTTGTCGCCTCTCTTCTCTGCGTCGGTCGTATTCCGGGGCTCCGTCTCGGTCGTACCGGTCCCGGGGGTAGCTATCTTTGCGTCTCTCCTCTCGGTCATAGTTGTCGCGTCTTCTATCAGCGTATCCTTGTCGCCTCTCTTCTCCGCGTCTGTCGTCTTCCGGGGATTCATCTCTGTCGTACCGGTCCCGGGGGTAGCTATCTCTGCGTCTCTCCTCTCGGTCATAGTTGTCGCGTCTTCTATCAGCGTATATGTTACTGCGTTCGCGTTGGTAGCGGTCGTCTCTCCGGAATCGATCCTCGTCCGGGTTCTGATTGCGCGGTTCTATGTGTCGAACCGGTGCTGCCTGCCGATTTAACAGGTTGTATTCGCATCGGTCCGTTGTATGGGCTCGAGAGTTGCAGATCACACATTGTGTCCGCAGGGTGCAGTCTACTGTTGAGTGCCCCGAATTTAGGCATGTTGTACATTGTAAGGCCTGTCGGAACCTCAGGTCTTCCTCTTTTGGGAGTGCCCGGTGTAACATCCCCATCGACAAGAAGGGGCTAGTCTTGTCCATTTCTAAAACCCGATCAATCACTTGGTCCATTGTGCTGGTTTGGAAATCAAGGACTCCGCACATTGTTCGAAGTGGCTCTTTCAGTGCGGCCAGAAAGACTGCTTTGGCTTCGTCTTCGGGTGGTGCTCTTGTCAGTTGGCTGTGCAGGGTCTGGAACCGAATGATGAATTGTGGCATAGTCTCGTTCTCTTCCTGCCGGGTGGTGTAGAACTGCCCGACCAATTCCCTTTGCTCAAATTGTCTGTGAAAAAACTTGAGGAATCTGGCCTTCAAGGCATCGAATGTGGCAAAGGTGCCTGATAAGTGCTTTGCATGCCATTGGGCCGCCGGTCCTTCTAAGGTTATGCCGAATTCGGCGATTTTGGATCATTCGGCTTCGGGCTCCGTCAGTCTTTGGGAGATATGGTTGGCTTCCCATGTTTGGAGGAATGCGTACACGTGTGCCTCCGCGTCGGCCTCATCCCGGTACTTTGGGTATGGGTACGGCATCGTGTCGTCCAACTGACTCTCCTGTTCCCTCCGTTCTCTGTCCGCTGTTGGCGTTGGTGTGAGAACCTTTGGTTCCTCCGCGGGTGTTGCCGGTGTCCGGTCCGTTGGTTCCTCCGCGGGTGTTGTCGGTATCCGGTCAGCCTTCCTCGGCGGTTGCCGGTCACCAAATTCCAGGGTTATTTCTTCCTCTGGCGCCGGTGTTACTGAGTCTTCCGACCCCTCGTCCTCCCGGTCGTTTGGTGTGTCGTGGCTGCTTTTATACCGGGATGCAACGCTTCCGTCGCTTTCCGACTCCGCCTCAAGTGTTGCGAATGCTTCCGAGTCCCCGTCGCCCACGGCGAGCGTCTGCAGTATCGTTTTCGCCTCTTGCAGGCTTGTTATGCTACTGCCTTCGTCGGGGATTTGCAGAACCCGGAACTGCAGTGCTTCTTCTGCGACTCTCCGAAGAGTTTTGGAGAATGACCGATCCCGCCGGATCTCGTCGACGGCTTGCTGCAGGGCTTCCCGTCGTTGCTCGCGTTCGGTGTATCGTCTCCCTCGTTCGGTGATGTGGTCGTCATTTGGTCTAGACATCCATCCCCCGGTTGTCCTCTGCACTTTGCAGGAATCGTGGTCGCCAAAATAGTGTTGTCTGTCTGGCTGGACTAGCCTCAACACAGGTGTCTACCCGACACTTCTCCAAAGGGGTGGTAAGGATTGGATGCTAGGTTACACGCATAAGATGATTATAATTAAGCACGGACGGCAAACAATACGAGATACAGATAAATACACAATAATTACTATTGTATTACTTCCGTCCAAAACTTTACAAATCATCGGATCCTTTTATAGGCATCCGGCAAGGTTACAATCGGTGCGCTTAGGCAACCGACATCCAAATCGGTTCGGATCCGGATCGGTACAACTGTACCGAATCCGTCCCAAATAATAATTCTACTATTACTTCCTATTATCCGATCCGATTCCGCCTTCCCACTTGTCCTTGCTCTTCTGACCGGCCAACAGTGCAACTGCAACTCGGTACTCTAATGGCATGTCAATGTCTACCATTCTATTCCAAAGCTCACTTCGTGGTACGGTATCAAAAGCTTTCTTGAGAGAGAGCTCTTAACAAGAAAACTGTATATTACTTCCAACAGTAACTAAGTTACAAGAGGTCAATTTAAATACCAACTAAACTAGGGTAAGTGCCCTTTCTACTATTTACAAAACTAGCCTGGTATGACCATAAGCTAGTGTGAAACCTATTACTATGGGAAGTTGAGTTCGACTCTCAACACGCCCCTTCGAACACAACTTCCATCTGTCGAAAAGTTGTTTCGGTTCGGTCAGCGGAATCCGGCTTCCGGCATTTGTAATCCTCGAACAGGATTGTTTGGCTTTTCGGCTTCGTGCTTGGTTCGATTAACTACGTGTTGCATTTCACGTATCGTTGCATGTTGCTTACTCGATCAATTGCATATAGTGCGTGTGTCGCTCGCAGTACTCCCCCTCAAGCTCGGCAATGTGGATGTCGTGAGACCAAGATCCGATGTGAATTGCCCGAGCTTGTCGACTCCTAAGGCCTTCGTAAAAATATTAGCAACTTGGAGGTGCGTACTGATATGTAGTAGATTGATTTCGTCGACCTGTATGCACTCGTGGATGAAGTGGTAGTGCACTTTGATATGCTTAATACGCACGTGAAATACGGGGTTTCGTGCCAAGTAGATGTTGCTCATGTTGTCGTAGTATAGGTGAATCAGATCTTTGATGGGTACGCCCAGATCCTTCAGAATACGCTTGAGCCATACTGTTTCACATGCGGCGACTGCCCACCCCTATATTCGCCTTCAGTGCTCGATAGTGCGACTGTTGGCTGCTTCTTATTGCTCCAGGAGATCGCTCCGCTACCAAGGGAGAAGATGAATCCGGATGTGGATCGTCTATCCGCTTTGTATCGTGCCCAGTCCACGTCTGTGTATCTTTCAAGTTGAATGGTCGTATTTGACTAATACATAATGTTGTAATCCATCGTCGTACTAACATACCGGAGTATCCTCTTAGCGCAATCGAGATGAAAGTTTCACAAATTCTGCATGAATTGACTAAGTAGGCTGACTGAATAACTGAGGTCGGGTCGTGTAATGGTGAGATAGATTAAGTTGCTGATCTGTTGACGATACTGAGTTGACTTGCACTCGGCTGTGCCAGAATCGGCATCAATCTTGATATTACAATCGAGAGGGGTAGACACAGGTTTGCACTCGGTCATTCCGAACTTGTACAGAAGGTTGAGAATGTAATGTCGTTGAGAAATTATTATTCCGACTGGTGTCCGAATTACTTCAATGCCAAGGAAGTAATGGAGCTCGTGCAGGTCTTTCATTTCGATCTGCCGGAAAGAACTGATTTGACCTTGTTAATCTCGGCGAGATCCTTTCCTCCAATGACCAAATCATCCACGTAAAGGATGATGACAATTGGGCTATCCGACTCATTTCGGATGTACAAAGAAGTATCGAATTTTGACATTTGAAATCCGATCTGACGAAGATACCGCGTGATATTCGAGTGCGATGATCATGGTGCTTGTTTGAGGCCGTAGAGAGGCTTCTTGAGTCGGCACACGACGTTCGGATGATTCCGCGATTCAAAACTAGGTGGTTGGATCATGTACACCTCCTCTTCCAATTCGCCGTGAAAAAAGGCGTTCTTGACGTCCATCTGGTGGAGGTGCCACCCTTTTGCTGCACCGCGATTGCAATTACGGTTCACACAGTTGTCATCTTTGCCACGGGGCAAAGGTCTCTTCGTAGTCGACATCATGCGTTTGCGTGTATCCTTTCGCAACAAGCCATGCTTTAAAGCGATTTATGGAGCCTTCAACATTGTGTTTCACTTTGTAAATCCACCTGTAGCCAATTGCTTTCTTGCTCGGAGGGTGAGGAATGAGATCCCAGGTCTCGTTTTTGCATAACGCTGTCGTAGTGTATTCCACACACTACGTGAAAACCATAAAATAATATATCCGATTTAGATACACATAAATAAATAAATAATATATCAAAAGAATTTATCACGTGCATAGGGCAAGATTCGAACCATGCACCTCCACATAGATAAACCCCAACTTTACCATTGTAATACCTTATCTTTAGTGTTATAAATATAGATTTAATATATATAAGACCTTTATTTACACATACCTTTATTAAAAGGTAAAAATCATGTATTCTTTAGAGTGTGAATATTTTATTTACACGTGACATTAAAAGTGGCTCATGCACATCTAGCGTGCATGAGCCCTATATTTAGGAAATGACAAAGCATCACATGCACATTTAATGTGCATGGACACTTTAGGTGAAAAAGCATGAAGCCATGCTTAGCCTCTGCCATCTTTATATAAGGAGGAGAAAAATATGTATAGGGGTGTTGATTAATATACAAGGATTGATCAATCTAATATATTCGTGGGATTCACGAATTTTGCCATCTCAATTACTCTTATAATCTAAATATTGTTTTAATTACACTAAACTCGTGGGATTCACGAGATTGCTATCTTACTTCTCTTTCCACTATTCATAACTAGCCTTAAGTTGTATTCCTCTTCCTCCTAGTCCAAAACCTCGGCGGTTCCCACCCGACTCACGCAACGATCCGGAGCCGAAAGGCACGACAACGCTTCCATTTCCTCATTCATCGCATCGACCCATCGTGGATCTTGTACAGCTTGTCAGAACCAAGGATAAAAGATAGAGTGATGGACGAAGGATATTAGAGAACACGAGAAGAAAGGAACCAAATACTAAGAGAAGAATGGATGTATAAGATACAGAAAGAAAGAGAATGGATACAAGATATGTAATGAGAGCTAAAGACTGGTGTTGATTCGAATTGATTTGAGAATACATGTATGCCCTTATTTATAGGTTCCAATAGAATAGCTTAGAGATTTCTAGAATGTTCTAGAATGTTCTAGACCTAGAATACTCTAGGACATTCTAGAACATTCTAGAATAATCTAGAGTTTTTACAACAATCAATGTAATACAAGAAGTAGCTTTTATTGTTTCATATAACAATAAGCTATCTTAATGGTTGAGGTTTCCAAGTATGGATTACAACGTTCGAGGTTCAAGTCCGGGTGACGCCATAATGGTCATGTGTTCATGACACAGCTTTGGAAAGCGACTCCGGCTCCCGTACTGACGCTACCTTCATCATGAATGCATAATGATACGCCATGTACTCGTCATAGTCGAAACGACTTATAGGGTTCTTTCCACGGGTGGATCGGCGTAGCTCTGCATCCGTGGGGACTATGGCTTTCCTCGCTCCATTTGTGTGAGTGTGGAGACCTTCAAATTCATTGTCGAGAGAGTGAAGCACCTCAGTCTCTTCCTGATCTTCATATTCCCGCATTTTCGCCTTCCCTTTGTCCAACTTCAAACTCGGCTGAGAGGTGCTTTGATCGCTTCGCAGCTCTGATGGCCCACTCAGCTTTGTCGAAATTGGGCTGTCTTCGAACATCTATGTGAGTCGATCCTCAGCTTCTATTTCTATTTCGGCGTCATCCGCGTCGAGCGGAGTTGGAGTCGAAGTATTCTCTGGTGCATACCAGGATGCGTATTCGTTGAAGACTACGTCTCGACTTGTTCGAACTTTTCGGGTAGATGGGTTGTAGCACTTGTACCCCTTCTGTTCGAGTGAGTATCCTACGAGGATACATTTCTCCGACTTCGGGTTGAATTTTTGTCGCGTATCGTCAGGAATATGCACGTAAGCGATTGCGCTGAAAATGCGGACATGTGATAAGTCTGGCTTCTTTCCAAAGAACTTCTCATGAGGAGTTACGTTGTGTACTCCCGAGGTTGTGCACCTATTCATGAGGTATATGGCCGTGTTCGCCGCTTCTGCCTAGTACGATTTCAGTAGGTTCTTCTCATTCATCATAGCCCGTGCGACTTCTACTATGTGTCGGTTTTTACGCTCAACTACGCCGTTCTGCTGAGGTGTGTGACGACATGAGAATTCTCATCGGATTCCTTCCTTTCAGAGATACGTTGTAAACCCGAAAAGTATTCTTTGCCTCCATCCGATCAAAGGTAGCGTACATTCCGATCTGTAGCTTTTTCGATTTCGGCTTTGAATCTTTGGAAGTATCCCAACACTTCGCTCTTTTGTTTCATCGGGTAGATCTAGATGTTCCTAGAGAAGTCGTCGATGAACGTAACGTAATATCGGCACCCGTTGAGTGTGCTTGTCTGGGCCGGTCCCCATACATTTGAATGCACGACATCCAGGATCCCTTTGCTCACTTCTGCTCTTTCGGGAATGGATGTCGGCGTTGCTTTCCAAACTGGCACACTTCACATACGCCCGTAATCTACTTCACGGTAAAGTTCGGGAGTCCGATTACGACTCCTTTCGATTGCATGTTCTGAAGTGTTTGGAGATTGATGTGGCTGATTCTTTTGTGCCACAAATTTAAGTCTGTTTCGACTTTGAGACCTTTTGCGAACATGGCTGACTTTATCTCGTTCGATTCGAGGATAAACATACGGCCTTCTCGTCGAGCGTGAGCTACGACTTGACCGCCCTTTCGATGAAGCACCAGTCGTTGTTGAATCGTACTTGCATTCCTTGTTCAACAATCTGGCTGATTGAGACCAAGTTTTTCATGATGGTGGGGACATGCAATAGATTCTTGAGGTAGGTTTGTTTTCCGTCGTTTCCAAATGGGACATTCTTGATATGCTGTATTGGATGAGTCGTGTCATCGCCTGTCTCGACATATTCGGGACGTTCGGGTTTTCGTAATTCCCAAAACCAATCTTCATGAGACGTCATGTGGTTGGATGCTCCCGAGTCAACAAACCATACATTCACCCTGTGTCGCCATTGAGTGCGTTTGTGCCTCATCGTGAACATTCCGCTACGATCTTCGTAGTCGGAATTCGATGCGTAATTCGTGAACATTCCGCTACGATTGTTGTAGTCGAAATTCGATGCGTAGTGCGTGAACTGTCGACTAGTTGAATCCGACTCTCGCTTCTTCATTTGGCACTCCTCTTCGTAGTGATCGAGTTTTCCGCAGTATCCGCATTTGATTGGGTTATTATGGTTGCTTGGTCTGGTGTGATGACTCCCCCTTTTTCCGAACTCTCTTGGATTGTTCCGGTCTGCTTGCCATTGGTGAGAGTTACGCTCTTGGGTCTACTGACCATGATGGCCTTGTCCGAATCGACCTCTATTTCCACGACCGAAATTTCTTCTGTCATCTAACTAGGAGTAGAGCATCTGACCCTCTAGTGTGTTGCTCCTCTGTCGGGCGTGATTTTCCTCGACCAACAATATTGACTGGAGATTGAAAAAGGTGGGAGGATTCTCTCTTGCGAGGACGGCGGATCTTATTGCGCTTAATCGAGGTGCCAAGCCTTCGAGGCATATCTGCACCATTTCTTCGTCGTCAATGACAACATTGATCGACCCGAGGGCATCGCACAGCTCTGATCTTCAAGGCGTAGCTGCCGATTGACATGTCCCTTTGTTGAATGTCATTCAACTCATGACAAAGTTGGAGCTTGCGGGCAACCGTATTGATCGCGAAGATCTTCTTGAGATTGCCCCATGCTTCTTTCGGCATTTTCGCCTCTCGAATATAGCCAAGCATGTGACCATGTACACATGATGCAAGGCAATACAACACACGGCTTGCAGCCTGCTCCCATGCTGGGTAGTCGGCGTGTGTTGGGTTGTGTTGCGTTTCGTGAGCTCCTTTAATATAGCTCTAGTATCCTTGTTCGACAAGGTACTGATGCATCTTGTACTCCCAAGAAACGAAATTTGTCCTGTCGAGCTTCTCCGTAGGAAGAGCGCTTCCCATTTGAGTATTCATGGTGATTTCTTCTCTATTAAAAAACCGGTTCTATTGATTGTTGGCGTGTACCACAACACAATCGAATAGATTCGATTAAGCAACCACACGTTCTGATACCATGTAAAGAAATAGAGTTGGTGGTGTAATGCAACGGAAGATAATTGAGTGTGTGTGTGTGTGTGTACCGCAAACATAGAGAGAGAGAGAGAGAGAGCTCTTAACAAGATAACTGTATATTACTTCCAACAGTAACTAAGTTACAAGAGGTTGGTTTAAATACCAACTAAACTAGGGCAAGTGCCCTTTCTACTATTTACAAAACTAGCTTGGTATGATCATAAGCTAGTGTGAAACCTATTACTATGGGAAGTAAAGTTCGACTCTCAACAAATACACAACATAGACAGACATGGAGTTGGTAAGATGGAATGTATATGATGCACAATGATTCCTTTTTACCAACTTCACTTCATATGATAGTGTTATGAGATTTGGGCCTTCATACCACTTCCCTATTGTTTTGGAGGTTTACAATAATTCAATTGACATGTACAAATTGTATCTTGGCAAGCCCCCATTACGTTTTAACTATTCTCTTTTGCTTCAATCTCACTTTTACTCTCTCATGAGTAAATTTTGGTGAAAATTTTTAAACAAGTGGATTGCAATGGAGTAGAGGCACTGGATATAGCTCTACAAAACATTAAGATCATTCATTGAATGTATGGGTTAATTAATACCCAATGGCAACAAGGTTTTCTTCAATAGTTCTCTCAAGTCCTCTATAGGTATAATGCCTTATTAATATATGAACCACCATCTGAGGAGCTTTGGTTATCCATAAATCATTATTTCTCATTTGCAATGTCAAAGAATATCATGTTATGATGCAATAACTCAAGGATGGACATAGATAACCAATGTCAATCTCATTTATTTTTTCAAGAGCTACAACCCACCTGTAGTGGATGTAATGTTATACATGAAGCAATGGGATGATTTTTTTTTTTCAAAACAAAATATCCTTCCATTAGTTTTCAAAATACATATCAGCTACAAACTACAAAATAGATAGAAAAGAAACGACTATCCCAATGGTTAGCCATGGATCTTTCATTTAACTAAGATCCATCTCAACATCTAATTACATTTTAGTATATCTACCAATGCTCCCATGTTGCCACCTACTTTCAACATAGAATTGTATAACATCCTCCTTATCATGCTCAATATAGCCCAATAACATAGCAGGCCATTGTAACATATCTCCACTAGCAATAAATTCTCAAAAAGCTCTCAGGCTTCAATTATTGCTCCACATTTACGATACCAACAAAAGATCTTTTTCCAATCCTTCTTTTGCATTCACCAAAGCATTGTTAAGCACGATATCCTCCTCCATGAAGAGACCTTTATTTATACTCTCATCATGAATCTTTTCCCCTTTTACACTAAATCCAATGTCCCCAAAAGCCTTCAAGATGCAAATATTTGTGATCCTACTTGTGAGAGATCCTCACTTTGCATCTTCTTTCTGTGTTGAGCATACCCAGTATAGAGTCCTAACAAGAAACTCACCATGCAATTTTTGCGCTTTTTCAAGCATACCACAGTTGACATACCTATCTACCAATGCCTTGCCCAACATAACATCCTTCTCAGAAATCCCCTTCTAACAATCTGATCATGAACTTGAAATAAACAAAGACCTTATCACATTGTGAAATTCAGTATAACTAGTTCTGAGCTAGGCTGGCAAGCAATGTATTCCAAGAGACTACAAATCGAGGTGGAACATGGTCCAAAAACCTACTTGAGTAGAGACACATAAGGTGGACTAAAATAATCCATTTTATATCATCATAAGCTTGGCCACATTGAATACATCCTTTGATGTGAGCATTCCCAATTGCAATAATCTTCGTTAGTAGTTAAGTAACTACTTGTTCAACTTTCACCAGGTCGCCCCATTTTGCATACATCTAAACGAAGCTACTTCCAAGGTGGGTAATCTTTGCTAGAAAACCTCTTTGGAGAATATGAGAGCCTTTAAAATGCAAATGAAATTATATCACAATAGGAGAAAGTCCTTCACTTTGCATACGTTGAAAACATTTCAGTGCTTCAAAACCATCTCTTGAAATAATAATAAAAACTCCAAGGCCAAAAACATTGTATTCCACATCCCTATATCTCTAAATCGAAGCTTTGAAAATATTTCTTGTGCCTCACCAAGTAAACCACAAAAAATCTTTGTTGGGCCATGCACAACATATCCTGTAATAGATGCATTCCACAAGAGAACATCTCTGTTTGCAAGAGTATCAAATATATCTTGTGCATCTAACAGAGATCAACACCTATCATACATCCCTATCACATTATTCTCAATACAAATATCACTTTTGAGACCATCCCATACAATCTCTACCTACAGTCTTCGTACTTTCTCAAGGTCTCCTACTCTTCCACATGATTTCAAGCATCACAAATATGGTACAGCCTTTGGAATAGTCTCCTCCAACTTCATTTGCCAAATAGATTTGAAAACATCACTAAAAGGTCTATATTCAACGTATCCCGCAATCAATAAAAGGTACATAGATATGAACTATTTCAATGCTTCTTCAACATGCTCATGTTCATGTTCAACATAATTTGTAATCAACACATTGCAACAAGTTATTCCTTAGATAGAAACCAAAGTAGTTGCGTCCTGAGACGAGCATTATCACCTCCTAGCTATGAAGCATTTCAATCCTTCTTCAGCAAGCCCATAGTTAGCAACACAGAAGACCCGCTACCAAATGTATACATCCTAATACAACACCTTTTGACAATTTGACTCCACCCATCCTCACTAGAAAAAATGAGAAACCCGCTCCCCAAATTTGAAAGTAAATGAAAACATAATCAAGCCTCCCTATCACTCCCTAGAACTGCTTCATCATCCATTAACATCATCCATCTCTACCACTAACTTAGACTAAAAAGATTTTCCTTTAAGGACGGCTTCCTAGTAGCGTACAACTAATGTATCCAACGTTTGTGTCACTCCATATACATGCATCCTCCTCCCATATCATCATCCTTCTCCAACACAAAATTATTTTTATGTTGTTCAAGTATGTGGATGACTTCCCCAAGCAAAGTCAATTCTTAAACCCCCCTCAATATCTAGTCTAATAGTACTAGTCAATGTTTCATCCACCATCAACATCTATCTATGGTAATTGCCCACGGCAGTGCACCATAGTCCATCAGCTACACATCTGTCAACGAATATGAAGTTAGTTATGAAGCATATAAAATAAACATCCCTGCCACTCAATATCTAAATACTTCCTCCTCCCATAACCTCCTCCTTCTCCAACAAAGCGCATTATTATGCTTTTCAAGTATATGGATGACTTCCCCAAGCAAAACCAATCCTTAAACCCCCTAAATGTCCAATCTAATAGAAATAGATAAAATGCTTCCTCCTCCCATATCACATCCTTCTCCAACAAAAAATTATTACTAGGTTGTTCAAGTCTACGTATTACTTCCCCAAGCAAAGCCAATCCTTAAACCCCCTCAAGCAAATCCAATCCTTAATACTAGTAAATCCTTAAGCAAGGGGATGATTTTATAATGGATCCGACAACAATAATTGCAATGTGTTCTCATTATTTCAAGGAGTTGTGTGACTCACGATTATTTTGGATTAATGAGGCATTTAGAGCACGCCATGAGTTTTATGATGTCATTAGATATATAGTACATAACCCCCTTCATCATGAGTTGGATGCAAATCTCATAGAAGATGATGAAGACATGGTTTTAAAGAATCTTCTTAGTGGTAGGACACTTGATTATGAATATTTCAACATTGTTGGAATTTTGGTTAAACACATTCGCATTCAGAAGTGGAAGGATCATGCATTCCATTATTAGATTCCTTTTATAATTTGCAATTTTAGGCAATTTTCAGAAAGTTGATACACCAATATCACATGTCATAAATAACATATAAAAGTCGCTACTTTTTTGAGATTTAACAAGTGTCAAAATGATCATTTCTAAAATTCAATAGTTTTTCGATAAATGTATAAATGTTGATGGTCTACAGATATGAAATGTGGTTAACTTAAGGACAATCACAATGGTTAACTCAAAGAACAAGTTAAGATTAATAGTTTTACTATCTTGGGGAGATGTAGGTTCTAGAAGTGTCATCAACATCTATAAATTTAGTGCTCATCAACATCCATGAAGTCAGAACTCCAAAAATGTAGACAATATTCATGAACTATCAAAACTATCAAACCTAGATGTGAACATTAATATATCCTTTGAACATATCACATTGTTACTAGGGTATCCACATTGCTCTCCTCTTCTTCCTTTTGAGAACTCTCCTCGAAAATTTGTGCAGTAGTATCTACTCCACATAGGCTAGCAATAGCAGGGTCCTCTACTAGCTCGTCGCCAAAATCAATAAGCTCCCTAAGTTCACCAGTTAATGGAGGAATTGGTTCATGCAATCCATGGTGAAAACGTAAAGGCTTTAATCCTCATGTGAATGAAAGTCACTTGCTCATCCAACTTTTGTTGGTGTAAAGTCATACACAATGATTACCATCGACACAATTATTTTAAAAACAGAGATTTCAATACAATTCGATACAATGTAACGAATACAAATTGGAGTACAATTCGATACTCAGGTTTAAAGTGTTTTCATCACAATTCGATTCTTAGTATCAACTTAGGATCAAAGTTTTTATTTTATTTCGAAAAATAATAATAATTCAAAACTTCAAACCTGAATTCAGTACTAAGTATCGAATTGTGATGAAAATATCACAATTCGAAACCTGAATTTGATACTAAGTATTGAATTGTGATGAAAATAGGGTGTTTTTATTACAATTCAATACTTAGTATCGAGTTTAGGTTTAAAGTTTTTATTTATTTTTATTTTGTAAGTATCGAATTTTGATGTAAGCATCACAATTCGAAACTTGAATTCGATACTAAGTATCGAGTTCAGGTTTAAAGATTTTTTTTCAATTTTGTTTTCAACTTTTTTTCAAAAAAAAAAACAATCAACTCAATACTTAGTATCGAGTTAAGGTTTTTTTTTTTTAAAGGAAAAAAAATATAAAAAAAACTTTAAACTTAAACTCGATACTTAGTATCGAGTTGTGATGAAAATAGAATGTTTTCATCACAATTGGATACTTAGTATCAAAATCAGGTCTCGTATTGTGATGCTTTCATTACACTTCGATACTTACAGAAATAAAAATAAAAATAAACTTAAACCTGAAATCGATATTAAGAATCCAACCAATTGTGATCAAAACAATTTGAACCTGAGTATCAAATTGTATTGCAATCTACATTTGTTACATTGTATCGAATTGTACCGAAATCTTTGTTTTTAGAGTAATTTTGTTGATGGCAATCATTGTGTATGACTTTACACTAACAAAAGTTGGATGTTTAAGGATGTCAACGATAGAAATAATAAAAGAAAACTACCACATCTAGAAGGTGTCTTAGATTAAAGGTGAACAAGATTTAGTGCACATAATTTGGAGACACCATCTGGTTTTAGATGAAGACAATGCTTTGATTGGTACATTTGGAAATGAGGAGGAAGAGTCATAATTCTATATTAGCTATAATAGTGACTCTCATGAAAGGAGTGATCACAGTGATGCAAATAATTCCTGAATATATAATTTGTGCAACGATATGTAACAGATTTAGACAACATTTTATTCAATGATATACAAAAGTTGATTGTTTTGAAATCTTTTGCTTTTGATTTCTTTACGATCTAAAAATTAGTAGTTGTCATTTTTCCTTTAAAATACACAAAGTTACTTTTCGTATTTGGCCAAAATTTGACATTTCCCAAATTTAGCAAATGGGGAAATTTTTCGCATTTTCATCAAGTTTTCGAGAACATGTGATACTCTAGTATTAAGGTGTTTTGTGAAATGGCCAAAAATGCCCCAAGATTAGACAGAATATTCCTTATCCTTCCATTTGTGCGCAATCCTTCCACTTGTGAACGCGAACGTGTTGTTAGATGGTTGGTCTCCTTAAATTAGTTCCAAAGATGACATCACCGAAGTCATTTCACCAATTGCAACCTATTTCATTGGTGGAGCACAATATAAGGTAATTATAAAGGTCTTGGGAAATAGATTACAAAAGTATTTGCCAAAATTGATAAGCCCAATCTAGTATGGTTTCATTGAAGGTAGAAAAATATTACTTAATATGTTGAATGTTCAAATATCCATGGATTATACACAACAGACTCATCAAGAAGTGATAATGGTGCACTTTGATTTGGAGAAATTCTTTGATCTTATCAATTGGTGTTTTGTTTTTGGATTAATGCATACAATGGGCTTTCGAACATGTATGTCCCTCTTCCTTTTTTTTTCATGTCATGTCCCGAGAGGGATTTGTAATGTCTAGAATGAAAAGGATTTGTGCTTGATAAAGGCTTACTTTTTTATTTTTGGGGTATCCATTGGGAACGAATGTTACGAATGGCCAAAATATTTAATGGATGACGAATTAGTCAATGGATAAGTTCATATATTGGAAGCCATAATCTTGAGCATTTCATGTACACCTTAAAGTTGTACAATGTATAATTATGGAACCCATGATATTAAGATGGAAGTTTAGAATGAACCATACGTATCATACGTGCATTCGCATTCGCGAATGATTCATACATACGCGTATGGTAAATCATCTCCAAGTTGGATTGGATTGACACGTTTGATTGGATTGAATATGGTCTATATTATATAATATATTGATTCACTCTCAATCCCAACAAGTGGACTATGTCATTATAAACTATCATCAAACATTCAAAAATTCATAAAGCTTATATTCGAGAATATGAAGAAAATATGACACTAACAAAAAATTCTACTAGAAATTCTACTTGTTCAATTGACGTAGAAATTTGTTTGAGGACTCTCACTAGAATGTGCCTCATTACTACCAACAACATAACTGTCGTCAATGTCCTCATCTTGCATACTATTGAGGATATCATTTGAATTTTCAGTATGTAAAATTTCTCGCTCTTTTTGCAAGTTCAATAATCTTTCAGCATCTTCCTCTTTATCAACCATTTCCATTGTAATTTCCAATGGGGTGTAACCTCTTTCTTTGATCCTCTTGAGAAGCCATAAATTAGTGTGCAAGTACACTAATTTCTCCACATGGCATGGGGATAACCTGTTTCTTCTTCTTGTATGTATGAGAGAAAATGTATTCCAATTCCTTTCACATGGAGATGCACTAGAACCTTGTGAGAGCACATGAATTGCGAGTTTCATCAAATTGGGAGTAGTTGTTCCAAATGCTTCCCACCACATAACTGGAATTTTCATTCTATTTAAATCCTTTGCAAATGGAAGACGAAACATATAGCATGTCTGTTTTCTATAAGCATAAAACTCATCTATCAAGGCATCTTGCAAAACTTGATTGCCACTAGCATAACGCATGATTGTTGTCATCCAACCAGTATTCAACATATTATTTATTTCTTGACCATTTCCAGTCCATATTGGATGCAAAACATACCCTGTAAGATGTAATGGAGATTGCAACATTGACCATCTATTTCTGCAGCATAGTTTGATTTCATCAAGCTTCATAGGATCAATTTCTATCGAAGACATATTATTTATTTCTTTGATCATTTGTTGCGTAAGATCATAAATCAATCCCATTGTAGCACCCTCCCTATCTGCTAAACGAAGTAGTTTCAAAATTGGTAAGCATAATGTCACTATCATCTTCACATTTGACCAAAATCTAGCATCAAAAATAAT
Organism: Azolla caroliniana; assembly: GCF_043228905.1. NCBI lineage: Eukaryota > Viridiplantae > Streptophyta > Polypodiopsida > Salviniales > Salviniaceae > Azolla > Azolla caroliniana. The sequence goes on from NW_028230455.1 coordinate 11,794,996, forward strand.
TGTAACTAACTCCTCAGCCTTCTTTGTTCTAGATCCCTTCCATTTGCCCCATTGTTCACTGACCATCATTCTTCTCAAACCACCATATACTCTCTCATCTAGCAAATTCGAAAGAACAATAAAACTATATATGCAAACCTTGTATTAGAAGGTCTAAGCAATTCTTTTTTACTAAAACTTCGAAACATTGCCAAAACATTTTGTTTTCTAGTTATGAAAACGGTAATCTTCATAGCTGATCGCAAAGTGTTATCAATCCAAGCCAATTTGGCGATATCCTCAAATAACAAATGTACACAATGGCATGTGCATCTAGTATAGAAAATTGATGGCCACTCTTTCTCTATCATCTCCCCTGCCACCACACAATTAGTAGCGTTATCCATACAAACTTGCACTACATTCAATGGTCCAACTTCGAGAATAACATCTTTTAAAATGTTAAAAATGTATTCTCCTGTCTTAACATGAACGCTTGTGTCCACTGATTTCAAAAATACTGAGCCATACATAGATGATGCCATAACATTAATAATCGGTCTATTTCTTGTATCAGTCCAGCCATCACTAACGATTGTGCATCCATATGTTTTCCAATATTCTTTCATTTGTGATAAATCGCGTTCGATAGATTTAATTTCTACATTCAAATACTTATTGCGCAATTGATACGCAAATGGTGGTTTAAAAGAAGGCCCAACTTGTCCAACAACCTTAAGCATATCATGGAAAAATGAACTTTCTACTTTTCCATGTGGAATATCTTCAGCATAAAATAACCTTGCTACTGCCTCTTCTGCATTTTTCCTTAATTGCATATTCCATGCCATTGGTAAGGAACTATTTGCATCCAATTTCATTTTTTTCCTTGTTTCACTACATGCTTGAGCTTGAGATACATTATGCATTTCATTTTCAGAAATCAATGCAGAAGTAATACTTTGATTTTCATTTCGAATAGGTGCATCGACATCTGAAACAACTTCCTCACTTGCAATCCCCATTAATCTCTTGATTTGTTGTTTTACATCATTACTTGCATGTTTACATTTCTCCATGCCTTGTCCTCTCAATCCCAATAAGTGGACTCTAATCCGTTGTGGACCACCAACATAAGTATGGCTGCAATATTTGCATTGCATCACATGCATACCTTTGGGATGCTTCTTAAGAATCAAGATATGGTTCCATTCTTCACCCTTTTGTCTACCCATTTGATTACCTAAATTTCACAAAAATTGTAGAGCCAAAGCTACAGAGAATTGAGGACTTACTGATGAAGACAGAAGCAACTCTGTTTTACATACAAGTTTGGAATATTTGGGCAAGTTGTATGTTGTAGTTGTTGCAATGAAGATGTTGGGGCAAGGCTTGCAACAAAGTCGCAGAGAGAGAGAGAGAGAGAGAGAGAGAGAGAGAGAAGGGGGGGAGAGGGAGCGACACAGAGAAACAGAGAAGCAACGTCTCTTAAAAAAAAATACCAAAAAGGGGGAAAAAAAAAGGACCACACATTTTTCCCGTTTCAAACGTGTTCGTTTCCAAACGTATTCAAACGTTTGGATGCCTCCACGAACACGAATATTACGTTCTATGGATGGAACCATTTACCAACCCTTAAGCACTTGTAATATTGAACTTATTTATGCATATAATGGCTCCTAATTTTTCATTATTGTAAGACGTGTTCAAACTTCACACTCACAACGATACAACAATGGATATTTGTTGTCTAATATTTCATTGAGGATGAAGGTATAACACATTAGAGGATAACAATGAATGCATTATGGTGGAAGTTGCTTAATGGAAATATTCTACTTAAAATTCCTTGTTCTTCACGAATTCAACACTTGGTTGTCTCATGGCATGAGTTTGTCTCACCTTATTTGCATGGACATCATCATTAAGTAGAGAGCATTGTAATTGTTTACAAAAAAAGTTACTAGCATCTTCTTGATTATAATGTTAGCTTGGAAATACGAGTGCATTCTTAGTTTAGTCACTTGTTTTGTTTGGGGGTTTAAGAGGTGGGAGATGTAGTTGAGACTCTTCTTAGGTGTAAAGGCCCGTACCGTAGTTCACAAATTAGGTAATTATTCGTACATGTGAAAACATTGTTCACCTAGACAGGACACCTCCTTTTGTAATGTGAGCACACCTTTTTTAGGGTTAACAATATAATAACCTTTTTCTCGTGTACCAATTAAGGTGGTTGGGTACACAAAAAATCGGTGTGGCTCTTCTCTCATTTCTACTATAGTCCAGTTTGCTGAACATCATCCCTCAATAACTGTCCCCTCAAACATCTCTCTTTACCTTTAACTCCACTGCAAAGAGTTGTGGAGTTTGTTGGCACATGATGACTATTATGCATCTCACCCAATTATAGGTTTATCTAGCAACAACTATAGAATATAATCATGGTTTCATATACCTCATGGATACGACTTTGTTTGACAATCATTATCTACTTTCGGGGTTCTTATGGACCCCTATTCCGAAATTGAGGCGCAAGAATAAGAAAAAGACAACAATCGTGGTGCGCACAAATGGCATTGATCAGAAGAAGTTGATTGAAGGTCGAACATGGTCAGCGGTGGAGGGTAATGTTCGACAAGCAATATGTATATATTTATTTATTTACCCGATGCGATGCAATGGTGGTGTTGATGCGAGATGACAATCTCATCGTCCATTTTTGTTTGGTGAGCAGGTGGTTGTTGTCATTGTCCGCAGCTTTGTCGGTGGTGTTTTTGCTACTTTAATCGGGTGTCCGCTACTTTTAAGTAATAAAAGAAGCATACACAATGAATACATATACATATACATACACACATGGATATACATATAGATACACATATACATATACATATATACATACATGCATACATACATACATACATATATATATACATACTCTGCAGACTGCATCTAATGCATACATACATATATATATATATAAATGTATCTACATAGTTCTAACTCTGCAGACAGACAGGGCAGGGCAACAAGGAACAAGTGGAGAGCAGAAGAGCTTCAAAATCCAGTAGAGTGAATCAATGAAAGTGTAAGATTCTCTCTCTCTCTCTCTCTCTCTCTCTCTCTCTCTCTCTCTCCTTCCTTAATATGTGTTTTCCTTTCTTCTCTCCTCTCCTCTTTGTTCTTGAATTTCATGGGTTGCTCTGTTTTTCTCTGCTCGGACATATGCATCGACGACACTCACAGCAAAAACGCCAACTCCGGACTTCTCTGCAACTTCGAGGTTATGGACCTCCTCCGCTCCCGAGGAGCTGACCATGAAGACCTCAAATCGTTCGGTTCCGTTACCCCCTCTGAATGCCAGGTTTTTGTCACCCATTTGCTATTTGAAAATGTGTATATTGTATATATATACATCTAAACACACACATACATATATGAATTTATATATGTGTGTGTGTATATGTGAGATGATTAATCATGATCATATGATGGTGCTCCCAACTTTTAGGTGATCTCCCCTTAATACCTTAAAATTTTACTGTTTTAACCCCCTTTGTGCCCCTGAGTTTTTACATTAATCTCCCTCTTCCCCTCCCTTTATGCTCATGAGTTTTCCATTATCCCTTGCCCCTTTGTGTGTGGTCAACAGAAGGAAAGAAATGAGAAGGGATGAATTCAACTTAGAATTGCTCCAACAACATATACATGATCAAGAAAAGCGGGGTTGCTTTTGGGCAAATTTGAAACCCTAGGAGGGGTATTTCTGGGGGAATAAGAATAACTCAGTATGTTGCATTCCAATCATTATTTAACACTAACCATCTACTTTATAAATCTGTCATTGATACGCATATATTCTGGGTCTTGCTTGAATCCCCTCAGTTTTATGAATATGTTATCTTTCAAACAGATTAGTTCTCCTGCATCAATCAAGTATCTAGTGGAATGATTAGATCTTCGCCAAAACTCACTTATGAGAGTCTCTTTCACTATTTCTTTCTTTCTTTGGATTATGTGCCTCTTCTTCCTTCATAAGATATTTGAAATATTGAGATTTCATTGAAAGGTATGGTTAATAGTATGATCATATACAGAGGAGCCCAGGTATAGGTACAGTAAAATTTCTTTTGCTGTGGTTTCGGTCATATTTGTTTCCGTGGTTACAACAAGAACAGCATATTCTCTTTTGTTTCATTTTTTCTTCAAAAAGTATGGAAACAGAAGTTTTCTTGCCAGGTTTATGAGTATCTTTTGCAAACACCAGCTGGCACACAAACACGTGATTCATTGCAGACGTTCTTCAAACAGTGCGAACAATACAATCTCACAAAAGCAGAGCGTCTTCAAGCTTCAAATCTCCGACCATCAACTGCGGTCGAAATCCACATGGTATGGAAAAGCTTCCTTGCAAAATGGACAATTTCAGTAACATCATTGTTGCCTTAGTGTTTAGAGGAAAAATAAATATTGTTATTTAAGTTAACAATTTTGTTCTTGATTGAGACAAAGGGCACCCAATTTGGTAATATATTCATGAAAGATGTAAGACATTTGATTCTTGGATACTAAGGCAACAAGTAATTGATACAAAGTAATGTATTCTTGATTGATATGAAGAGATTCAACTAAGTTCTAGAAGGTTGGTTCTTAGTAGGTGTACTCCAACTCCCAAGGAATTGTCAATTATTTAAAACAATGGGTCTTCACATATTCATAATACCTCATAGAAATTGAAGAGCTGCTAAGCTCTTACCCACAACTAGATTGACTTTTTTCAGCCGTCTTTCCTAAATTTGAAGAAAAGTGGGGTATTTTTCAGAATTGTTTTGGTATTTTCTTCTAAAGTTTTTACTGTGCCTTTAGTTTAATATGTCATTTGACATCTTCTTGTGCACACCTCAAATAGATAATTGAAGACTGTGAAGAAAGGATGACTGCAGACGTGGTTGATGAGTTCCTCAAAGTAGTTGATACGTTGCCAAAACCTCCAGAGAAACTTGAAGACGAAGAAGTGGAAGGAGAGACTATGCAAGAACAGGATGATGAAGGAGAGGGCGATGATCAAGAGGAAGAGATGGCTATGCATGAAGAAGACGAAGGCAATGATGATGGTGAAGAGATGGCTGAATAAACTCAAAAACATTCCTGCGATTATTACAAGGGAAAAAACTGTTGCGTAAACATAGAAGATCATCCAAACATTTGGAAACAATGTCTCCCTCTTATATTCAAGGCTTCTTTGGAATGGTGCAAAACAAAGTGGAGGGAGTGTCTGGAGAACTGGTTTTTCATGTTGTGGATCAGATCAAACCAATTGAGTGCAATGACAATGGATTCAGTGTAACATGAATGGATTTGAAGTTTGCTTGTCGCTGCAGCGTTACTTCTAAAGGTCATTTTGAAGCATTGGATGATGTTTGTGTTGCCATCAAAAAGTACTGGTACTGAGGAACAAATTTGTATGATAGATGGGGGAAAAGAAATTTTGGAGGGTGACTGTTGGTGACAGAAAATGATTTTGTTTTGAATTGGTGACTCTGGTGAGAACTCATTAAGTTCAAATACCATTGATTTTATTAAATTTCTTACACTAAAGATGTTACTTTTTGTGCAAATGACATGGGCTCTCTCGAAATTAGAAGCAAATCCCAGTTTTGGAAATGGTCCTAAGTACAAAGAAAATGAAGAATTTAATGACCAAAAACCTGAGAAACTCTGAAAGTATGGTAGTATTATCCACAATAACTTTTCACTTTGTTTAAGTGCAACCCTTTCAGATTATTGAAGGTATTGTCAGGGTTGACTTCTTTGTTAAGGTATTTAAACTAGAGTGTCAATCTTTATAATCATTATGTGCAGGCATCTTATGGTTACATCTTACATATGGGTTAATTTAGTTTAAGTGGGTTATATATATTGACTTGTTCTTGATGGAAAAGTAATTTACAAAGAAATGCTTAGACACATTAGGTTCTTTATTAACAAGAGGTTTTAACATTTTAGAAACCAATTTTAACATGATTATAATTTATCATACTCTCCAGCACAGATGATTGCGCGTGCGTATAATGCTTGTATAATGCTTGAAATGGTGTATTACTACATTTTACTATTGCAATTTGAATTGGAACTTAATGATGAGCCTATTCTCTTACATTCTTCTTCCACAAACTTGGGTTTTCGGAATCACTTGTTATTTTTCCCCTTCAGTCACTTTCCCCATCCCTTTGCTTTACCTGGTCAGCTCCAATATTTTTTACTGTCAAATTCTCCAGACCTATTTCATTTATAAGTTTTTCATTCTTCTATACCTACCGAAGTCTTTCCAAGGATGCCATTCAATAGCCAAATTAATTGTCTTTCATTCTTCAACACATTCCTCTATTTACACTCCTTAGAACGATTTTGTTCATACTAAATAAGCAGTAGAAGCAGAACATTTAAATTTACTATCAATTTAATAAGCAATATGGACATGCAACTAGAATTACAATAGCAAAGATAATTCTATCTACATCTATATATTCGACATTCATATCCCAAAATTTATTTCTGTACCGCAAGCAATTCATTCAGTGTTCACAGTTTTCTCGGATGGAATGAAACATACATACAAAAAGCACGATATTGTTCATACTAAATAAGCAGTAGAAGCAGAACATTTAAATTTACTATCAATTTAATAAGCAATATGGACATGCAACTAGAATTACAATAGCAAAGATAATTCTATCTACATCTATATATTCGACATTCATATCCCAAAATTTATTTCTGTACCGCAAGCAATTCATTCAGTGTTCACAGTTTTCTCGGATGGAATGAAACATACATACAAAAAGCACGATATTGTTCATACTAAATAAGCAGTAGAAGCAGAACATTTAAATTTACTATCAATTTAATAAGCAATATGGACATGCAACTAGAATTACAATAGCAAAGATAATTCTATCTACATCTATATATTCGACATTCATATCCCAAAATTTATTTCTGTACCGCAAGCAATTCATTCAGTGTTCACAGTTTTCTCGGATGGAATGAAACATACATACAAAAAGCACGATATTGTTCATACTAAATAAGCAGTAGAAGCAGAACATTTAAATTTACTATCAATTTAATAAGCAATATGGACATGCAACTAGAATTACAATAGCAAAGATAATTCTATCTACATCTATATATTCGACATTCATATCCCAAAATTTATTTCTGTACCGCAAGCAATTCATTCAGTGTTCACAGTTTTCTCGGATGGAATGAAACATACATACAAAAAGCACGATATTTCGCGTGCATGCAGCATATCCAATATTCTATTTGTGTAGATAAAAACGTCATCAAAGTTTTCTAGCATGGAATGAGACATCACATTGTTTTATTTATTATTTATTGAGGTGCTACGTATAAATGCACACCAAAAACACAACTAATTTCTTATTGCATCATTGTTTTCAGCATAACAGAAATCTTAAGCTCATCGAAAGAAAAAACATTTTCTGAGTGCATATCCAATATTCTATTTCTGTATAGAGAAAACAAAGTTTTCTAGCATGGAATGAGTCACATCCCAAATTTCATGATTCATTGAGGTGATCCCAAACAAGTTGATAGAAAGAAAAAACATTTTCTGAGTAACAGGAAATCGAGCACATTTTCCTTTGATCACTAACATTGTTTTCTGTATATACCAAAAACATATTTCACATGCGTACATGATAATTTATTGCTGTATATCAAAAACCTTTTACTCTTCTGCAAAGAAAGGTAAACTTTGGAGTTTTTGTACATGGATTCAAGCATTATGCTTTTCATCTACATTGACTGGAATCAGTGTTTGTGTATGAATAATTCCAACCCTCCGAAAACCTAAACCTTATTCTTTACATGGAATCATGCATCTGCGAATCTTTATCATCATCGTCATCATCAGGGGCTGAAACAGCTGCAATAATATCAGAGATATTCATCGGTGCATGCCTTGCAGCATACTGAAAGAGTACCTGGAGTAGTTTTTGGACCGAAATCATCAACATGATGGAGCAATTCACATATTTTAAGCAGAAAATATTAAGAAACAAAAACAATTTAGGGGAAAAAACTCCAGAAGACCCATGAGTTTTTTCTTTAGTTTCTTCAAATGATCCAGAAAACTTCAGAGTATTTTGGAGTTGTATTAACGCCATGTAAAAAGATTGAACACACCTTGGATACACTATCAGCTCCTGCTCTAAAGCGATTTGCAAGCCCTTTATACTGAATATCAGCGGCTATTGGCCTTCCATTTACATTAGTCAACCCTTGGTCACCAATGGCAAATTTTAAGAGCATCCCTGGCTTCAAATGCTGACTATTCTGGAAATTTTAACACAGCGACAATCATCACTCTTTATTTTGAGGACAGACATTAAGCCAAACTTCATTAAGAATTAAGAAATTTCATTAAGCACCTGTTCAAGGAATTGTTGAGGCATACACCCCAAAGCAACTGGAGGATCATCACAAGTGGCTACTGTTCCATTTACTTGTAGCTCAAGAACAACCTCAAAGATTAAATGAAAAAAAGAGAGATAATCACTTTACTAAACAAACTTACCTATCTGATTGTGTAAAAAGATGAAGGATTTTATACAAATTTTAGTACCTGTTGATAAGCTGGTATATTCCCATTTCTATCCGTGTCAATACAATATCGGCTACAAGTAGAGTCCTTCCACACGAGAGCCAATGGGGTGGTGCCCAGAACATAATGAGCATGCCTAATTCAATATACAAAGTTCATAAATATAGACAGAAAGAGTGAGAGAACCACTACAATATTTTATAAAATATCTTGAGTTTCAAGAAAAAGATAATATTCATTATGCAAAATATGGTCATTATGCAATTTGGAAGGTTGCCATAAGACCCACTACATATTAGACCAGGACCCTCGCGTTCAAGAAATGCATATTTTATTCCTTAAAGTGTCAAAATGTTTCATTACATTTAACGAACCATAGTTTGTACGTACTTGTTTAAGAACAAACAGCCATCCCGCTCAAATGGTACAGGACCACTATACGCAGCTTGCAACCCACCCACATCACATTTATATGCAGGTACAATGCTGAATCCGTATCGATTGTACGTAGAAGATTTATCTAAAGCATCTATTTCAGCCAGCTTGGATTCTATCCAGAAATGTCTGAATTCATAAGTGCAATCATAAAGAGGATATCCACGCCAGCACATCATGTCGATGATGTAGTAGGTGCTATTAGGCTGCATTCATCCAGAAAAAAACACAGAAATAGCTTCTCTTCAGAAAGAGTGGATACTACTTTAGAACAAGGGGAAAAACCTCTCAAATTAACAGAGTTTTTTATTTCCATCAATGCCTGTGAGTTTTCACTGATTCCCAAATGCTCTTGACCAACCCCTAATACAAGGAAGGGAGATGTATTGACCATATACTCGATAAAAAGAGATCAATTAACTATATGCTGCTCTTTCCCATTAAAATAAAGAAACTCTTAAACAGGAAGATGCATCCTTACTTTGTGGAATACACAATCCAGGATACAAAATTCATGAGTGTTATTTGATCCCTGACCCCTGACCCCGTTTGGCAATGCTGAAGGAAAGATATGTAGAACACGGCCATTTCGTGTTCGACTCACTGTTCTGCCACCTGAAGACACCACTATGCACCGATCTCCAGCAGGCCTAGCCAACACATACCTGCATGAATGAAAGCACCCACAGAAAGCTTAGCCAAAAAATTACAGTATATTAAATATTCTTCCTGAGTCACAACTTGACCACCAACTTCCCATAAATGCATACGTATCCAGTTCTACATTGCAAACATACACATTAATCATCCATTTACACCTAATCTATGTCAATTATTCACTGCTGTCTTCAATGTATACCTTCTGGATGAGAACAGTTTCTTAGTTGAAATGACTAGCAACTACTTGAATTTCTTGCAAAGTGGAAACTCTTCATACTTCCCCCTCCATTTACCTAGTAAGCTAAAACTGCAGCTCCCCCTTTACTTTTAGGTCTCTCCCCTGTGAGTCTCTTGTTTCACTCTTATCTCTCTTCACAATAAGCTCTTGTTTCACTCCTGTCTCTATTCACCGCTAAACTCTTGTTTCACTCCGTGTTCTTTAGATGATCAAAAGACTTTGATACCAGTAGTGTCTTATGCCTAACCGCTAGCTCTCTGTTTTACAGTTAGGCACTCTCTTCATCGAGCTAGCTATCTTCACCACTAGATTCATATTTCACTGCTAGGCAATCTCCAGTCCGAGCTTTCTTCATTGATAGACTCTCGTTTCACCGCTTACTCTCTTCATCACCAACAGCACACATTGAACACACAATTTCACTTAACAAAGTGAGTTCTCTACTTTTTCTCACCCCCTCTATCCTACAACCTAAACAAAAACCCCATACATGAGACAATAGCACACGTTGAACACACAATTTCACTTAACCAAGTGAGATCTCTATCTTTTCTCACGTTCTTTAGCATTTGTGTGTTACTATAAAAAAACAAACAAGTTTTGTTAATGCAGAAACATAAGTACTGCAGTTTGGATAATATGGTTGCCACTGTAAGCTTTCCTGTGGCATCATATTACTGATGTATCATGTCTGTGTAACCTAAACTTCTCCATGACGTAAGCATGTGTTGTGTGTGCAAATGGCATCTTATACATTAACCTTGCATTTTCAGCATATAATAAAAATCAGGCCTCCTGATTGGAGCATATAGTATATAGCATTGGATTTCCGTGACATTCTACCTTTTGGGCAGTTTAGGTAGTTCGACCAATAATGTGTTAAAGCTTTTTTCCATATGGAAGTTTGAAGTTGGCATCCTTGTGCATCATAAACTTCTTTATGTGGAGTGACATGTGGAAAAAGACCTAATGGATGATACTTGATTGTACAAATTAACCTAACCTTACCATAATCTCACTTTATCTTGTGCCCAAAGCAGAACTTTTCTAGCAGAAGGCACAATAGACAAGAAAGCATAGAACAAGTCGACCATAAGGCTTATAATCTCTTTTCAGACCCTGGAACTTCCCTGCATAGCATTATCCGTAAAATAAGGTCTAATAAACAAGAAAGGCAATCAAATGAATAAATTATAATGCTTACTAGCCACTTTTGAGAACATAGGAATTTTCTATACAGTATCACCGGTAGGATAGGGTCTAATAATAGCCCAATGTATAAACATAGTTCTTACCCATCTCTTTTCACACACGGATATCAGAACTTCTCTATATGGTCCTATTTATTATAGGAGTCTAATTGCAGTATAACAAATCAAACACAATATACAGCCTTATAGTAATAGTAATCGAATACGTCCTTCCACAGATTTTAGAATTTGTCTACATGGGAATATTCATAATCAAAGTACTATTTGAATCATTAAGCGCTCCAACGAATCAAATGTAATCCTTAGATTATATATAACAAACTTATCCAAATATGATCTTTTGCAAACTTACACAAATTGTTCCAACGTAAGTAAAAGCCTACTGTAGTTAAACACGACGAGTAGGAACTGTGACTCTTACCAGTCTCTATTGAGGTGTGAGGGCACATCCACCATCCATTCAGGCAGCATGAACTGCTGTTTGAACCAATCCTGAGCTTTTCTTCCCTTCAGACCTGCAGCCTGAGGAATCCCGGAGATCTCATCTTTCTCTGGTCCGATCTCTCTTTCTCCTACATCTCCAAATTTAACTGTTGGACCCTTCACCTTCTTCTGTTGTTTCTCTTCCTCTTCCAGTGTTACCTCCTTCTCTTGTCGAACAAAAACTGTACCAATAAAAAAAACATGTTTTTAATCCTCTTCATTTTCTTGAGTAACCATGGATGCACTGTGAAGCAGAAAATCCTCTGTTTCCCATTTGTAAAATACCCTACCTGAATCGGGTATCAGATCATCCGTTCCCCGCTTCTGCGATCGTTTCTGAGGAGAAACCATAGCAACATCGCTCTGCTGCTGCTGCTGCTGAACTTCGACAAATTCAAGCTGCACCTGAGAGTAAGAGGAAGAAGAGAAAGAGAAGCAACGATTCTGTTCTTCTTCTCCTTCTTCTCCCTCTTCTTGATAGCTGAGAGAGGAATGGCGTTCTTCCTCCTGAGAGAGGAAGAAGGAGACGACACGGCGGGCATGGTGTTGAAGGTCGCGTCTGCCCTGGCGCTGCCTCTGCAGGGCGAGGTCTCTGCGTTTCTGTTGATCGGAGATGGCGCGTTTGTGGAGGCGGGAGGGGGAGTGGCGATGGTGTGAAGAAGAAGAAGAAGAAGAAGGCCTGCTGTTGTGTTGGTTAGGGTTGGGAGGAGGGGAAGGAGGAAGGTGAGGCTCTGTCATCGTCATGGCCATGGCCATGGGGAGGAGGAAAGCTCTCCTTCTCTCTGTGGGGGGGAATCAGAATCAGAATCAGAACCTCTGAATCAGAATCTCTGAATCAGAAAAGAAGGAAAGGATTAGCAGAAGAAGAAGAAGAAGAAGAAGAAGAAGAAGCAGGGAAAGGATTAGCAGAAGAAGAAGCAGAAGCAGAAGCAGAAGAAGAAGAAGAAATAGTATAAACCATACGGGCATTCGCATTCGCGAATGTTTTAAACCCTTCGAGTATGGTTACTACCATAGTATTCTTTATTTATTATTAAAGGTTAAAAAAAAATTTTAAGGTAAAAAGTGTAATAAAAAAAAAACAATAAGAATGTTTTTGATAACATACTCATTCGTATGCAAAAAAGAATGTTTTGCCAATGCATTCGAGTATACTATGTACCATAGTACGTACAATTCGTTCGTGTTCGTCTAGCATAACATTCGTTTTCTTACGTTGGAAAACGAATGCGAATGTTATTCATATTTTTTAAATGTTCTTTTTTGTTTTTTTTCCCATATTTTTTAGGCTTATTTACCTCATAATAAATAGTTAATCCAAAAGTATGGTATTTTTTTTAACCTTTAATAATAAATAAAGAATACTATGGTAGTAACCATACTCGAAGGGTTTAAAACATTCGCGAAGGAGAATGCACGTATGGTTTATACTATTTCTTCTTCTTCTTCTGCTAATCCTTTCCCTGCTTCTGCTTCTGCTTCTGCTTCTTCTGCTAATCCTTTCCTTCTTTGACGGGGTCGAACCGAGCGTTGACGAATTCGCCGAGGCCTTCGCTGGAAGGTCTATTTATTCGATCGGTGATCTATACTCGGGGTATGATCAATTCCAACTAGTTGTGGAGAGCAGGGACATCACGACGATGCGGACTCCTATCGGCCTAGTGCGAATGTGTACCTTGCCACAAGGAGGCACTAACTCTGTAGCCCACATGGTAAATGCAATGAACAAGGTACTGAGAGATTGCATCCCCGACATCACCATGTCGTTCCTCGATGACATCCCCATAAAAGGGTGTTATGAAGCGGAGAAAGATGAAACCTTGGACGAGTATGGGTGCAAACGTTTTGTGGCATATCACATCTCCGATTGCGAGAAGGTTCTACAAAGACTCGAAGATGCACGCTTGACCTTCTCGGGTGAGAAATCGGCATTCGGCCAACCAGAGATCCTTGTGGTGGGACACTTGTGCGGGGCGTACGGACGGAAGCCATCCCCAGCAAAGGTGGACGCCATCACAGACATGAGGGAAGAATGTAAATCGCAAACAGAGGTGAGGCGATTTCTTGGTGCTTGTGCATTCTACCACATCTGGATCCCGCACTATGCTCACCTAGTCGAGCCCTTGTATGGGCTACTTAAGAAGGGGCGGAAGTTCAAGTGGGAGGAAGAGCACACAGAGGCAATGAAGAGGCTCAAAGGAATGTTGGTAGCGGCACCAGCTTTACGAAAAGCCGTATACAAGGAAGGGGTGCCCATCTACACGACGGTAGATACGAGTCCAACAGGGATTGGATGGGTCATCAACCAAGAAGGAGAGGATGGTACACGCTATGCCATCCGGTTCGGAGCCAAGGTCTTAAGCGAGCGACAACAAGGATACGCCCAAGTAAAACGTGAGCTTTGGGGTATTGTGTCCGCAGTGAAGGCGGATAAAGATTACCTAATCGGGTCAGAGGTGGTAATAGAGACGGATTGCCTTCCAATCCTAGGGATGGTTTCGGGGTGTGCAACACCTGACCTAGCTATGGTAAGATGGATCGCTTACATCAAATCAATGAACCCGGAGATTCACCACATTTCAGGGAAGAACAATGTCATGGCAGATATGCTATCGAGGGCAAGGTTCGAAGGCGAAAGTGACATGGTGTCTGAAGATGAGGATGTCGCTCTTGACTTCTTTAAGACAGCCCAAGCGTCTATAGATGATCAAGATGTGCGAGTACTCCACGCCTTCAACGAAAGTGAATATGAAGGGGAGTGGCTACACATTGGCAAGTTCTTAAGCTCAATGACAATGGATAGTTCATGGTCGAAGCAGGAAGCACAAAGAGTCTGAAAGAAAGCGTACAAGTACTTCCTACGAGGGGGATTCCTTTGGAGGCACCCGAAGAGAAGGACGGGGACGCCACAACGAGTGTTCATAAAGGAAGAGGACCAGACAACATTGGTGTCTGAATTCCACGAGAGTCCTTGGGCGGGCCATAGAGGAACGTGGGCAACATTCGAGAAGTTAAAGGAGAAGTATTGGTGGCCGGGAATGTACAAGGATGTTGCCCATTTCATGGGGACGTGTGAAAGCTGTCAGATACACTCCAACATACGCCATAGGGACGAGTTGCACCCGACCTACCCACTCACCATACACTTCAAATGGATGGTGGATTTGGTTTCGATGCCAATGGGAGTGGGCCAAATGAAATATTTGGTGCTAGCAAGAGAAGACCTAACAAACCAAGTAGAAGGGCGGGCCTTAGCAAACAAAACGACGGCGGGGGTGTGTAAATTCTTACTCGAGGATGTCATCTGCCGGTACGGATGTGTGGGAAAGATAGTGGCCGATAGAGGAGAGTTGAATGCTCACGAAGCTACAGAGCTCTTTGACCGACTTGGAGTGAAGCTCTCTCTCACGACCGCTTATAACCCGGAGACTAATGGAAAGATAGAACGCGGACACGGGCCTATCGTAAAAGCCATTGTACGAGCTATAATGCTACCTACCACCTCGCTGAACTCGATGGGACTAAGCTGGTAGTACCAATAGCCGGGAAGCGGGTCAAAATCTTCAAAAAGCGACACGACAAGGAGCCAAACCTCGATGACCTTGACGAAGACAAAGGCGAGCAAACAACAAGCCATGGGGTCAATGAGGAGGAGGAAATGAACTACTGACCACCCTCAGCCCGCCATTCTTGGCACATACCGGAGGATGTGCAGTTTGGTGGGGGTGGATGTCGTGATGTGGCATGCTCGAGGGTGGGAAAAACCGGCGAAAAGGGGGTAAAAAATGTGCATGTGCAATGTGTGTGCACACAAAAGCGATTAATTGTGCATATGCAAAATAAAAAGGAAAAGAAAGGGTAAAAGGGAGGTATAGAAGCTCGTGCAAAAAGTAAGAGAGAGGTGAGATAAAGGGTAGAGGGGAGATAGGCTATAAATTTATAGAGATAGAATTATATATTATATAAGAAAGAGTTAGTGGGTTAGTGGATAGTCACATTGACTATTACTTAGAGGTGCGTGGTTTGAATTTAGTCTTACAATGCAGCGTGATTTAAGGAATTTTATTCCTTTTTCATTGAAGACAAATTTGGCGACCCCCCCCCTTCTTTTTTTCCTATAAAAGGAGGTCGAGGGGGGCTCATTTGGAAGGACGTTTTGGGAAGAGGAGACTATCGCCAATTTTCCTTCGAAGCTCTTCATCTCCTTATTCACCACTTTTCTTCATCTCATACCCCTTCATCCCCCCATCGCCACGTGCTTGTGAGCCCAAGCTTCGTTGGTTCGACGTTGCTCCGCCCCGTTCGTCGTTGCGAGCCCGTGTGCTTGCCGTTCGGGTGGTCGTGGTTCGTTGGGATTGGCATTTTGGTGGTGCTCGTGTGTTCGTCTTCGCCGTGTTCGGTTTTGCCTTGTCTCTAAGGGCATTTAATATTTATGTTTTGATTGAGCTTGTGGTTAACTATAAGTTGCCATTGTAAACAAAACCCTATTTTATAAAGGGTCCTCTTGCATAAGAATTGAACACGTATTTAACTCTTTGGTCAATATCGTTCGTGTTTCTTTCTCTCCTTCTTTCTTTATTCGTGTCTTTCTTGTACGTTCGGTCGTCTTGTGACGAGGGGACCGTTCGGGCTTGCCCATGCACCTCTCCTCCTCATAAAGGCGTACGAGCATTTGTATGTGTGTTTGTGTCTTCCTTGTACGTTCGGTCGTCTTGTGACGAGGGGACCGTTCGGGCTTGCCCATGCACCTCTCCTCCTCATAAAGGCGTACGTGCATTTTGTGCGTGTGTTTGTGTCTTCCTTGTACGTTCGACCATCTTGTGATGAGGGGACCGTTCAGGCTTGCCCATGCACCTCTCCTCCTCATAAAGGCGTACGAGCATTTGTGCGTGTGTTTGTGTCTTCCTTGTACGTTCGGCCGTCTTGTGACGAGCCTCCTCATAAAGGCATACGAGCATTTGTGTGTGTGTTTTGTGTCTTCCTTGTACGTTCGACGTCTTGTGACGAGGGAGCGTTCAGGCGCGCCCATGCACCTCTCCTCCTCATAAAGTCGTACGGACATTCATGTTTGTGTTATCGTTCCCTTGTGCGTTCATGTTGCGTGCTCATCTTGCTTGTACTCGTTTGGTCACTTGGCTCGTACGGTGATCTCGGAAGGTCGACAAGTCGTGATCAACGAGAGCCACCGGCCTCACAAAACAAAAGGGGAACGAGACCTTGCTCGGGAAGGGGTGGGGAAGTAGTATTTTCATAAAGCAAACCTCGGGTCTTCTCTATCCCTTGAGTACTCCCTAGTCTGAGACCCCCGTGGTCCCGCCCAAGTAACACACGCGCGCGAAACTTTGCGACAACGTTCCGTTATGTTCTAAATTCTCCACGCGCGGTCTTTGCGGTTTTTTGAACATGTTTTGGTTCTTCGTGGATGGATGGATCGCAAAGCCCGCCCCTGCTTCACTTCCGGACAAAACCTTCTCGTGGGAAATTTCGTCACTTCCTCCTCTCTCACTTTCATCAAACCTCTAAGCCTCCCTCTCTTTTGCAAGGTTATTATCTACTTCACATCCAAGCACCTTTTCGGTTTAGATGAGCGTTTTTCTGTACTTTAAGCCACTAAAGCCTCTTTTTGGCTTGAAGCCCACTTCCATTTCTAAGTTTGCAAATATTGCCATTTTTGATGATTCGACCAACCAATTTAGGCCTTCTAATGATGGTTCTATATATCATGCTGACAATTCTTGCAGATTTAAGGGGAACACTTTGAAGATGATTTGATGGATCCCCTCAACAACCATCACTATAATGGTCATGTTAAGCTCAAGATGTTTTTTGTCACTATAATAATTATGTTTGCCCTCCACACATTGGTACAATCATCTAACAATGTTCATATCTAATGTTTTTTGTCATTTAACAAATGGATTAAGCCTCCTACCACAATACATCATATTATTCATCAATACAACATTATTTGTCACTGCTACCAAGAATAGTAGAGCTATGTTTGATTAACTAAATTTTTGAACACTTGAGGCTCAAGTTAAAAACACTTTTAATGATTTAATGTTTCATCAAAAGCCTAGGAAGGATGATTTAATGTTTCATCAAGCTAAGAACATTTTAATGATTTAATGTTTCATCAGAAGCCTAGGAACGATGATGTAATATTTCATCAAGCTAAAAACACTTTAATGATTTAATGTTTCATCATAAGCCTAGGAAAGACAATTTAATGTTTCATCAGAAGGCACTAAAAATGTTTTCACTATTAACATGCATGTTCCCAATATTATATCAAATATAACACAATTAACATGATCAATAAAAAGATGTAGTACTACAAACAAAGAACATGCTGATCATCTTCATATGAATTAGTAACAATAACAATAATCATAATAATAACTTGGATATAATATATTAATCATACTCATATAATCTATCCTTCTCGGGTGAGACTTCGAAAATGTTTAATCGAGTCTTCCTACATATTAAGAAGAGAATCCACTCTAGGGCTACTTTCTTCTCTCCCATAAAAGAGGAATTCAAATTTCAACCTAAATATAATAATAGAGAAATAGGAGGAGGAATCATATCTCTCTCTCTCTCAGAAAATTGCCATTTCTTACTGGCTTAAATTTTCATCAATTGGTTCTTCCGACACTAGCACAACTGGGGGGAAAACCCACACACTAATACTTCCTTTTTCAATCAACAATAACAGAAAAAGGAAGTTGGGTAGGCTAGCTAGCACAACTATATTAATGATGCTAAAAGCCCCAATTGGCTATTGGCTATATATATAAGCATATAGCAGATCGGATGCGCTTGAATTGAAAATGATATTGGATTCAATCCACTTTTTTAGTATACGTTAGCATGCCCGTGGTGGGCCATGTCTTTGCATCTTTGATGAACGAAGATCCGATTCGACCCCCTCGTACAATTATCCTCGATGCACCTCGAACTTGTATTATGCCATTGGTTGGCATCCTTGTGAAATAGGGTTCCCACTCGATCGCCTTGCATAATCTTCTTCAGGACATCCGGACCCGAACCGCTACAAAAATTAAGGAATAAAACCAAATTAGAAGTGATGCAAGGATGGTGATCAAATGAGAATGAACTGGTCATCATGGGAAATCGGTGTCTACCTTGCAATGATGACGGGTACCCCGGCATTGGCCAAGGTTTGAGCCGCATAAACCTTGGCATCCAGTCCTTCCTTAGATCCCACCTTTGCTTTCGGACCATAATTCACAAGATCGGCATGTTCCTCTTCTATGTAAGTGTGAATTAGCTCGGATTCGGGTTCGGATGGGGGACTTGTGTGAAGCCCTGCCTCATCGACAAGGAGGATCAATAGGTCCGATTTCACTTCCAATGCTAAAAGAGCTGCCAAGCTGTCATTATCCCAGAAAATGGCATTGCCATCCTGCCAATACATATAGAACTCCAATGATAAATACATGAATAAATATATGCATATGTTCATAGATTCAGTTATGAAGGAAGGGGACTGCAATGAAATGCCTTAAAACCATATACATATATACACATATGCATGTATGTAATATATATATATATATATAGGTATAGTTCCATATAGTTATGTTCTGGGTTTACCTCATGTGGATCACCCCTTGTACTAATAGCATCATTCTCGTTGAAGATTGGTACTACTTGCATGGCGAGTAGAGAGTTCACGGTGTCAATAAGTTGGTCTCTGAAATCATGGTTTCTAAAGTCATTGCTTGTTACCAAGAGTTGGGAAGATGCCACATCCAGCTGCAATGAAACCAAATCACTTCAATGTTAAATGACATTAAGAAACAAAAACACACGCATACATATTGTGATTTTGTGTTATATCTTCCGTAATTTTGTATACATATATGTTATGCATCTATACATATATGTGCATACCATGACTTTGTGTTATATCTTTCATAATTGTGTATATACATATGTTATGCATGTATACACATATGTTGTGCAGAATCATGATTTTGTGTTATATCTTTCATAATTGTGTATATACATATGTTATGCATGTATATAATGTCGAGAGAACAATACCAAGCTAAACAGTGTATCATAAAGAGTAATAAGCCCACTTTGTCCAACAGCAGCACATGCTTTTCCATCCAATTGTAGGTCAGGTTTTTCAAGGTGATCCGCAAAACTACACAATCCAAACAAACAATATTATTGTGGCATTCTAAGCTAACCTTCCATGAAATACAATTATCATATTGTCTTGTAGTATACAGATCTTTAACATGTGGTACATTCTTAGCTAATCAATTCCATCAAATACAATATCATTTTGTCTCTCTGTCCACAACTCCTAAGAATATAGACCTAAAATCACCTTCGATTCAAGGTTCTGCGATGGCGAAGAAGCCTCCATCCCATACCCACAGCTCCCGATGTCACAAGGATTACTTCAATGCCTGAATCCAGCAGCTCTTTTACCTATAATATAAACACAAAATTAATCTTAAGCCCATAAAAGAAAGTGGTTATGTGAATGGAATTATATGTAAATAGACAAAAAGAATGCTTTGCATTGACATATCTCAATGAGATGAAGGAAAGTTATAAGGAGATTCACCTGCTCACACAATGAGCCAACACGTCCAAGTGCAAATTTTCCATCCTCAGCTCTTGTGATCACAGTTGTGCCAACCTGAAAGAGTAGAAAATACAGAAACCATGAAAAAAAAAGGAACTTTATGCCCATTTTTAACAAATCCATCGGCTGTGGAAGATGTGCAATCACATAGTTCAGTCCCCAACCACATGGATTATCTGTATCAATATTGGTGCAAATCTATTACTATTCATTGTTGGTATGCAAATACATTGCTCATGAGCACTTCCATATGTATTTGGTTTAGAAGGCATGGATATGGGTGCCTTATATTTTGTAGTGTAATCTAATACTATCAGTTGGTAGGTATACAAATGTTGTAAATAAGAGACGCTAGGGTTTAGGGTTTCAGAACTAGTGTGAAGCCTTTCTATTGGATGGGTTTAGGGTTTGTAATCTAATACTATCAGTTGTAGGTATACAAATTTTGTAAATAAGAGACGCTAGGGTTTAGGGTTTCAGAACTAGTGTGAAGCCTTTCTATTGGATAGGTTTAGGGTTTAGGGTTTGAAGGAGAACTCCATTGCATTTGCTGTATAATTTACTGACCAGAAAGATCAGACTAAATATAGCATGAACCAATCCAAAGTGACCATATAGACCTCCATTGCATTTGTTGTATTTATTCCAAAGGCTCATGAGAGAGATGATCATGAAAATTCAGGATTATGCCACCCAAAACAAGATCAAAGAGAAACTTAAAGAGAGATTTGATGGCAAATTTAGAACCCAATTCAAAATTTTATAAACACATGCAATTTAGACAAATCAAAAGCATCAACCGCAATACACAAGTCACTATTCTATTAAGATATGCATTATATAACACAGTCCACTGTTCTATATAATCATGCATTTTATGAGAGTATAATGCATCAACTCCACTAGAACATGCATTAAATCACATTTCCATTGTTCTATATGGGCATGCATAAGAATACAATTTCAATACTCTATACATTGGAGATGGTGCACTAAAAATGCATCAAACCTAATTCAAAAGTTTCATCATTCAATGTTGCATGAATGAACATGCATTTAAAATAACTAAGATATTCAAGACAAAAGATCTAAAAATGTTTTTAACTGGCCATCTTCATCATCCAAAAGCTATATCAGAACATGCATTTAAAACGCGCAAAAGCCCAATTCATCATCTTAAGCATGCACAGTTTGATCAGAACATGCGTTTAAAACTCCTTCAGAATCTAGCTCAATGTCACATTAAAATATGTACTTTTAACATAAGAAAAAAAAACATAGAAATCCAATTAAAAGCTTTATTAAAAAAAACACAAATTTTAGAATAAGAAAAGAAATCATCAATCGAAAACGAAAATCTTCTCATTGTAATAAGACTATCATCTGATTATGATACACAGGGACGTTACAAAGATTACAGAAAACAGGAAAATATAACGAAGTAGGAAAACCATGCCACAAAAATATAGTATTCCACTGCGGAAAACAGGAAATGTTAAGAGAATAATACATGGAGAGAGAGAGAGAGAGAGAGAGAGAGCAAATAGAATCGAATGTGTTTACAATAAACACAGGAGAAAGGTAGAGACCCCTTTAATATATAAATATATTAAGAGGAAAAACTGAGTGAACAAATCAGAGAGAAAGCCCATTATAATATATACATATACATATATGGCAAACAGAGAAACAGATTACAGAGAAACTGAGTGAAGTAAAATGTGTGTGTAGCAAGTATTGCAGAGAAACAGAGGTATGGAGGGGGGAAGGAAATGTTAATGGGAAACATTGAAATGGAAAGAAGAAGAGGAAGGATTGAGAAGAAATGCAGTACCTTCACAATCACACGCCTTGTGGCCTTGATAAAATCTCTGTGAGGATCCATGAGGCCTTGTGAATGTAAGAAGAAGATGAAAGGAGCTCTCTGTATATATAGTATATATATATATCTATATATATATAATCTATTTATTTATTTAATGTATTAAGAAAAAAAAGGAATTTAACGGCAAGATCCAGAAAGGAATTAAAAAATAAATAAAAATTTTAAACAGATATTTAATTTATTGATAAAAAAAAAATTCTAAGCATTGCTTTTTGTCTGTTCCTGGGATTGATGAGCTTCTTCTGCGCTGATTTGATTCTTCTGTGTCTGCTGCCTTCAGTAAGTAAGTAAGTAAGTATCTGTGTGTGTGTGTATTTGATCGAACAAATTTCTGAGCCATATATAGTAACTTTTAAAAAAGAGAAGGAAAAAGGCCAAGAAGAAGAAGAAGAAGAAAAAATGAGCTTTTTTTTTTTCTTGGGAGGGGGGGGAATCAGAAGGAAAAAACCGCCGATTCACACACACACTCTGTTCACTCTCTGTTCTCACTCTGTTCTCTCTCTCTCTCTCTCTCTCTCTCAACTTTCACTTGCTTAATTCACAATACATATGCACCATGCATATACATACATACTCTCTCTCTCTCTCTCTCTCTCTCTCTCTCTCTCTCTCTCGGCTTCTGGCCTTATGTCTTGGTCTAGATTCTGGCCTTATGTCCTGCTCTGGCTTTTGGCCTTCTTGTCTTGGTCTGGCTTCTGTCCTTTGGCCTTCTATCCTGGTCTGGCATCTAGCCTTCTGCCTTGGTCTGGCTTCTGTCCTTTGGCCTTCTATCCTGGTCTGGCATCTAGCCTTCTGCCTTGGTCTGGCTTCTGGCCTTTTGTCCTAGTTTGGCATCTACCCTTCTGTCCTGGTCTGTGGCTTCTAGCCTTTTGTCCTGGTCTGTGGCTTCTACCCTTCTGTCCTAGTCTATGGCTTCTACCCTTCTGTCCTCCTAGTCTAGTTTATGGCCTTATGTTATGTCCTAGGACTATACTTGGCCCCTAGGTCTGGCATTTGGCCTTCTGTCTTGGTCTGGCTTCTGGCCTTCTATCCTAGTTTGGCATCTACCCTTCTGTCGTGGTTTGTGGCTTCTAGCCTTCTGTCCCAGTTTGTGGCTTCTACCCTTTTGTCCTAGTTTGTGGCTTCTACCCTTCTGTCCTCCTAGTCTAGTTTATCGCCTTATGTTATGTCCTAGGACTATACTTGGCCCCTGCTTGGCACACCCTCCTCTTCGTCTTTTACTAGACTCCCTTTTCTTGCCTTTTATGCCCCTCCAATTGGACCTCCCTTGACACACCTTTTGCTCCTCTCTCCGTGCTTCCACGCCCATCACACCACCATCTCTCTCGCCTTTCGTTTGCCCATGCTTGCTCTTGTCTTCTCTAGTGGCCACTTCACTCTCCTATCCCTTGTCCCAGTTATCCGTTCCCCACCCGCCTACCTTCCCTGGGCCTCACTACAACCTGGCCACGACTTAAACATGAGGGACGGTTTACCAACACCCTTCAATGTCCCCCTTACTTCAACCATTGTGCCCTTGTACACCCTCATTGTGTGGATGGGTATCAACCACTTTTTTATGTCCTAACCTTAGCCCTAGTGTTGGCACACTCTAGCTTCTGTGGGTACCCACTTTTTTTGTCCCTCATCCTAACATTGGCCATGGCCCTATAGTCTACCACACCTCTTGCTGATTGTGGACACTAGTATGTCTTTGACTCGAATCATCAGCCTAGCTTATGTGGGTACCCCCACCTTTATGTTTTGATCCTAAACATGAACCTACCACATTTGGCTCATGTGGGTACTACCTTTTTATCATGATGACTATGCTGCACTTCCTACATGACCATGTATATATTTGTGGCACAAGCTACTTGTTTTGCTTTCTCACTAGTGGTTTTGGAATCCCCCCCCTCTTCCTATAGGTCTTCTTTCTTACACATATACATCAATGATCTGATTGCGATGTTTCTACATATATCCTCTAATGCATGGTTTTAGGTTGTGGCTAGATCATGCAATCACGTATATATGCTCATAAATGAGAGAGCTTGCACTTTAATCTAAACTCATTACATTTATATGTATTTGTTGAAGATGTTATGTGAATGTCTCGATCATATGGTTGTCACATGTTCACGTGATAGTCAAGCATGAACTCTTCACATATTGCTTGGTATTCAAACGATGTCCAATACATGTTTGATTGTGGCATGTTAACATGGTGCCTTGATGTTTGTTTGTGATTTTTCTCACATAGTTTAATTTATCATGACCCTTGTGATATCTTCATGTAGTTTGTTTTATTTTGAAATAGTGTCTAATTCTGAAATGTTGGCGTGGTTGATTTGTTGTCTACGGTATGTTGATTGTAGCATGTTCCTTGATGTACAAATCATGCTTAGTAGTTACATCGTCATACAATTATTGATGTTTGGTTATATCATGCCATGTGGTTCTTGGATGTCTAGATGCAATAGATAAGCACACATTGCTAACAAATAAAAAACATGTGGTAGTAGAGAAAAGGGATATCTTAGATCTGTAAACACAAGATTATAGAGCATTAGAGTCTTTCCTTTAAACATTAAGTCTATTGTCGGTTGGATATGGTTTACAATTTTGATTTTATTCATTATAGTTTTCTCTCATCCAAGAACATACAATTTGATCCTTTTTCTTTTAAAAAATACAACGTCCACGTTTTATTTGAAAACGCTACGATTACGGGAAAAGACTGCTTTGCAATAAGTTCTTAAAATAAGACGCAATTACACTTAGTTTCATGTTTTCGTTATCATAGATTTCGCATTTTGATGATCATTGGGGATTTTCAAGAGCATCAATCAATTCAAATGTAGAAATATTGTATAATGTTTAAAGCAAATTGTGAAACTTTCTTTTGGATTAACTCAAGCATCTTTAATGTAGAAATATGATGGTAATAATCGGAGTCGACACATTTGAATACGTGCTTTTGTTGTTTCTCTTTCAATAATGTTTCTAAATATTTGTGGGACATGGCTCATTGTGAAGGTTTTAGACGAGCTGAAAAGCGGAGAACATTCTGAAAAATGGGGCCCCATAATAGGATTCCTTTTATTTTTTTGACCCTACAAGGGAGGGTGGAATACATATCTATTGTTAAGAATTCCCTTGACCTTGCATTCAATGTGGCAAACCATGTATGTTGGGAATGCCCCTCTTATTACAAAAGAGGTAGAATAATAAAATCTAATGACACACGAATAATATATTTATGGGAACAAGGTAGTATGTCGATAAAAAGACAATTCGGAAAGATTCCTAGCTAGAAATTCCTTTGCATGGTAAAGGATGTTAATGCCATGGATAATATTAAGGATATTATTATTATGAAACGGCACTATAGGAATAATATTACATTATACCCCATTTTTTGTATATAAAGCCACCATGAAAGGGTGCTTGCGAGACCTATGTATTTCCAAGGGACTTGTTATACTTACGGAAGTAAAAAAACAAAGTGATGATCATTGATAAGTATGTTGTTAACTAAGTTACTATTTTAATTCATTTCTATGTGTGTTAATTCAAATCAAAAACCTTTTGGTGACTATGGCAAATGGGAGCATTCCAAAACTTGAATGGCAAAAGGTGGTGAGGTCTCTTTGTGGATGGTGGGAAGAAATCGCAACAGAGAAGAAGAAAGAAAGGCTTCAAAAAATCCATGTGAGGAAAGACAACTTCAGTTGGTTGCTCATTCAACTTGAGTCCATAGAGGGAGGACTAAGAGAGAGATGTAGAATTGGGGAGAGATTTAGACAGAATCATCAAAAGAAATGTTTGGGCTCACCATCACCCCTTGTCAACAAACCAAATGCATACACAAGGTTTAACCTAGGTTAGGACCTCAATATCCATGTGCGGATCTTTATCCATAGTGGAAGAGAATTTGTTTCAACCATGCATCTCATGTAGATGTAGCAAAGGAGAGATTGCTAATGTTGAAATTTCATCTTGCACTATGTTGGGAGTTTGTGGAATGGTTTCAATAGTGTGAAGTTTGCGACTTGCTTTCGAACCACTAAAGAATGTGTGCTTGAGACACTTTTAAAAATAGCACAACACATACATAACTCGTGTTGAACAAATTGCGCTCGTTGATGCAAGATAAAAGGGCAAACCTTCACTTGTTTCATTGTAAAATTCTGATGTCTACATAAGATAATTGAACTAGCAAAATAACAATCATAAACAAAGTTTACTCACAATTTTGTGCGTGCACCACAAAGGAGTATTTGAAGAAACTTCATGGGTGGCGTAGGTGTAGGACAATCAACCTTAGATGAGATTTCCTACTAGACAAAAATGATGTAAAACCTCCAAGAAATCAAGAGACAAGGAGAACTCAATTGAAATGTTGATCATGATAGCAAATTCAACTCATGAAGATTGTAATTAGGTAAGCTCAAGTGGAGAGAATGGAATGACCAAGATGTTGGTGTCTAGGGGATTAAACAAAAAAAGGAAGTTTCATAGTGATCTTTAGTGCATAGTATGCAAGAACATTGAACACTTACTAAACAATTGTGGGTTAAACAACATCTTCTATGCAATCTATGACGAAGGACATATTAAGGGGGTGTGTCCAAAGATCTTCTCATAATAAAAGAATTCATCAAACATCAATGTGGCTGCTACCAAGCCAACTCACTAATGTGAGTCGACAATGTACACAATTGAAGAAGCACTAGAACCCTAGTCTTGTGACATGGCGGGTCCAAAGGTAGAAAGGGTAAATGGGGGAAAGGGACATATAACTGTGTTTGGTGAGTGAGAGAGAATGGTTTATTCATGACATTGTAATGGGAGACATTGGTTTCAGAGACTTCGGCAGTTCGGCCGGCGTGGCAATGTAAGACTGGAGAGAAGGAAGGTGGCGGCGGGAGACCAGGAATCGATGATGCAGTGAAGTGCGGACGGAGCGGTCCCTCCACATCGAATCCGGAAACTTCGGCAGTCGGGCCCGTGAGCCGACGTGAGACCGGAGAGAAGGAGGGTGGGGACACGGGCATGGGGGCATGCGACCGCGAGGGGACGTGGCCCGAGGCCAACACGCGCGAAAGGGAGGATAAGGTCGGTGAGGCGGCCAAAGACGAAACCACGACGGGTGCGAAAGAAGAAATCGATCGAGACCGATCCGAGCTAATGACGAGTCGGACTAGTCGAAGGTGGGAGCAGCAGGAGCCGGTGAGCCCAGACAAAGGTGAATACGGAGAAGAGCCCTCCACACTGTTTCCGGAGACTACGCTAGTTTGGCTGGCGTGGCAACGGAAGACCGGAGAGATGGAAGGTGGCGGCGAGGAGTCCTGGCACGATGCCAGCGAAGATGGATAGGAGATGGCCACGAAGAGAAGGCCCGAGAGGGATCCTCCACACGTGATCTAGAGACTTTGGCAGTTGCGAATCAACATAAGATCGAGGAGACGAAAGGCGGCGGCGAGGGGACGAAGGTCGTAGTAGATGAAGGCACCGAAGGACTTGGACGGAGCATCGCGGAGAACGACAGAGGCCATGCGAGCCGCTCGGATAAGAAGGGTGTTCCTCGGAGCGGAGCAACGTTATCGGAGGCTATGGAGGACACCAAACCGGAGGAGACCGACACCGATGTCGGGGAGGAAGTGTACCTTACCGAAGGGGAACACAAAGAAGGATGATACAAGAGGCATGCAATGTGGCCGCATAAGGGCATGGGGACAAGCATGTATCCGGACAAGATCGACACCGACTGGAAGTGATTGAGGAAGGAAAAAGGACGACATGTTGCGGTGTCGGGTTGACGATCCGGTCGGGTCGGAATGAGCACGTGCGAGGTGCATAAGGAACAGAATTCAACAGGCGGTCGGAGTGGCTGGGGGTCCGGTTGGAGTTCATGCACGGAAAACAAAGAAGACGGGTCGGGTCAACAACAACATTCAGGATATCTACTCCAACTAACCAAAGAGGCGAGTGCGAGGACCTGATCTGGTGGATCGGGTGGATTGGCGAACACCAGCATGTATGGTGGATCAGATGGAGTCAGTGGTTCGGGTGGAGAGGTTGGACGAGCTCGAAATGGAGAGACAGGGATGACGATGAAGACCGAGGACAAGGTCGGCCCGGGAGTCGACACTTCGGGTGGAGAGGTTGGACGAGCTCGAAATGGAGAGACAGGGATGACGATGAAGACCGAGGACAAGGTCGGCCCGGGAGTCGACACTTCGGGACCGGCAAAGACCGACACTACAGTTGGGTGTCAGATCGGCGGAGGACCCGGTTGAACACTGTCGCCGGAAATCTCGTCTTCTTTCCCCTTTCTTGGCACATTCCGGTGGATGTGCAGTTTGGTGGGGGTGGATGACGTGAAGATTTCTGGCTACAATGAGAAAACCGGATGGATCAGGCTAATTTGGCGAAGTGCACCGTGTGCACTTGTACATTTGAAAATATATATAGAAATAAGAGGGGAAAAGTGAAGGGTGAAGAGGGCGCTGATACAATTAAATGTACTTGCATAGGTGTACTTGCATAGGTAGGGGGTGTGAAAGTGAGGGAATTAAATGTACTTTTCCTATCACCACTCCGAAAATCATGGCAAGATATCTCCTCTGAAAAAGAGGACCGTCTGTCCCACATTGTAATGTACCTCTCTCCTTGAGCTATAAAAGGAGGGAGGTGTCCCTTGTAAAAGGGTTTCCCATTTTAGAATGGAAATGAAACTAGGCCTAGTATAAGGCCATTTCATTGTAGAACATGTTTATTATTTTACTAGAACTATTTAGCTTAAGCTCTATTTTTATTTTATTTTATTTTTACTTTCGATGAATGGGTAAATATCCCATTTTGTTGTAAACCAATTATCTCTTGGGCCAATTTTTAAAAGACGTTAATATATCTTTATTTTTATTTTATTTTATTTTTACTTTCGATGAATGGGTAAATATCCATTTTGTTGTAAACCAATTGTCTCATGGGCCAATTTCTAAAAGACGTTAATATATCTTTCTCTCTCTAGAGGTTCCATTTTTTGTTGTGTGGACTATGTTTTAGTGTTTAAGGTTGAGTCCCACTCAAGCTGGTAGGCTCTGAGGGTTCCGGTTGTGGAGTCGTGTATAGCTTTGTCTTGGTCGATGTCTATGGCGTTTCGTTCTTTTGATGTCCTACTCTGTCTCTTGCACATAACCCCACTCAACGTGACGAGCCCGCGAGCTCCTCGATGTCACGACATAGGGATGTCAAATATGTAGTTAATGAGGATTGAACCTGCAACCTCACAACTACAAGATGTCATGCTCAACCATTTTGATATGAGCATGCATTTGTATATAATGGTTTTGTATTCTATAGTCGAGAACATATAGTACATTTCAGAATCAGAATATTCTAGTCAATAGTATATTCTAGAAATACTATATGACATATTCTAGATGAGTATACTCTAGAGATATTTCTTGAGTATATTCTAGAGATATTCAATCTCGGAACATGTATAAATACTTGTAACCTTCTTGGTCCCTTTGAAGGGATTCAACACCAATCATTGACACATCACCCGTCTTCGTCATTGCCTTTGCTTCTTTGTTACCATCGTCATAGTCCTTGCTTCCAGGGTTACCGTCATCGACATCCTTGGCTTTAGAGATGCTTCCTCATCATCACCGTCTTCATTGCCTTGTTTTCGACATCATCATTTTTAGCACCTCTTGTTGTCTTCATCAAACGGATTGATTTTGATCGCTCACCTTCTAGTTCCGGTGGGGGTCACAACCGCTCACTTTCTTGGTAAGGATCGTGTCGGTTTCTCACTAGCGCTACCGTTTGTGCTGTGTTTTGGGTCAACCTTGATTATTTACCCTCTCATAATAGAAGAAGTCGAGTCGACTACTTCACTTGCACTCCTTCGCCCGTTGGTGTTCGTGTTCCCGATGAGGACCACACATGTTCGCTCACGTTGTTCATGTTCCAATTCCTGATGAGGACGACATGGTCACTCACGCTCGTTCATGTTCGAGTTCCCGGTGAGGGCCGCATGGTCGCTCACACTTGTTGGGGTTCTAATCTCCGGTGAGGATCGTACATGGTCGCTCACGCCCGTCGGTGTTCCAATCTCCCGAGAGGACCGCACATGGTCACTCACGTCCATTGTTGTTCTAGTTTTCGGTGAGGACAACATATGGTTCCTCACACCAGTCAGTGCTCCAATTCTTGTCCACCCCTACACCACGCTTTCGACAAGGTGACCGTAAAGGGGAGGATAATGTCATGACACAAGGATGTCAAATACATAGTAACTGAGGATTGAACTTGCAACCTCACAGCTACAAGATGTCATGCTCAACCATTTTGATATGAGTATGCATTTGTGTATAATGGTTTAGGATTCTATAGTCTAACATATATACATTTCAGAATCAGAATATTCTAGAAATATTGTATGGTATATTCTAGAGATATTCAATCTTGGAACATGTATAAATACGTGTAACCTCCTTGGGCTTTTTGAAGTGATTCAACGCCAGTCATTGACACATCAATCTAGTCTTCTTGTTCCATTCCATCTTGTCTCCTTCTTCATCTTTGTCTTCATGCTCTTGTGTCATTCCCAACTTCTTAAGTTCCACGCTCATGGCCCCATCATCCATGCTCCGTCCAAGTCCATGGTTGGTGTGTCTGTGACACCCGACTAGGGGCTTGACAGCAGACAATTATCGCAACCTGTATTGTTTGGTCCGGTTGAAGCCAGTGTTGTAACTCATTGTCTTGTATATACGTTTATATGAAGTTGTGCATATACCGTGTCTTTGCTGGTGTCATGTGTATTTCTCTCTCTTCCGGTCTCTGTACATAAGTAGCGTGCATCGAGTAAGAGCATTGTGTGTGTGTTCTCTCTCTCTCTCTCTCTCTCTCTCTCTCTCTCTCTCTCTCTCTCTCTCTCTCTCCTTTCTCGTTCGACTGCCTCCAATGTGTATTCGGAAACACCCCGGTCGGTGTCTTAGCCGATGTAACTGGTACCGATGAAGCTCGATCTTTCCTCCCTTGTCTCTCAGGTCCAAGACCCCGGTGGTCCTGCCCCGTTTCGACATACCCGCAGAAAACCGCGACATCTTTGCCAAAGATGTCATGGAAATCCGCGAGTACGTGTCGTCTTAGGCGGGACCATGGGGGTCACAATCTAGGGAGTTGGATGGTGGAGGTCTCGCTGTCAACGAGCCTCAACCCTTTGGATTTCCGCTCACATTGGTTTCCGGCCAAATTGGTCAGGATCGGCCTCCGGATGGATCGGTTTGGATCAGTATCACACCGGATCAGTTTCCGGACGGATCGACCCGAATCGGAAAGACGATTAACTGCGAACAAAGACTCAACTCAAATAGGTGAAAACAAAGAGGAATATACATGAATATATATATGTTACAAACGTTCTTACAATGATTCGGCGTACATGCCACAAATCCGGTAGCTATTACAAACAATCGGCTAAAAACATGTTAAGAAATGGGAACCGGTGAAGGCGAGTCAAGTGGGCCGTCGAGACCGCGACATCCTTCGTTGGTCATGCCCCAAAGGCGGTGGAGTGTTCCCGTGCCACTTCGCCCTCCCTTCTTGAACTAGCCACCACACGAAACGCTCTCCATCGAGGAGAGGAAGTCAAACCACCAAGTGCCGCCACTGGCATGTCGAAGAGCTGTTGTTGTAGAAATCCCAAACCAAACCCAAACTTTCACATGAAGAAAACCGAAACCCTAAATCTCCTACGAACTCTCACAAGATGAAGAACTAAAACGGAACACAAAATCTCCACTCAAGAAGAAGGAACCAAAACCCACAAAATGACAAAGAAGAAGAAAACTACTAAATCCTAGATCTAAGTGGTACACCCTCCTAACTCAAAATGGGCAACCCCTTAACAAGAGACCCCTCCTTCCTTTTATAGTCCAAGGAGGGAAGGACGTTACAATGTGGGACAAATATTCCCCTTTTTATTTTATATACATTTTCGAATGTACATGTGCACACGGTGCACATTACCCACATTGCCCATTCCACCCGGTTTTCTCACCATAACCGGAAATCTTCACGACATCCACCCCCAACAAACCGCACATCCACCGAAATGTCCCAAGATAAGGAAGAGAAGATGGGAGATTCCAACGAAGGTGATCAACTGGGACTCTCGCAGAACCGCCATGACCCCTCGATCGGGTCATTCCAACTCTTGCTCGGTTCAACCGCCACCTTCCGTTTCCTTTCCATCCCCATGGATTGGTCATCTTCCCCAATCGCCAAGGCCTTGTCCAACCCCACCGATCTTGAACTCCGCCCCGAGAGTTGAGCAAGCGAGACTCAACCTCTAGGAGCACTTGTGTAGTGCTTTGGTGGGTCTTCGTTGATGATGCCCCTTTTTAGTCGATCTCATGCCAACTCTGTTCCTTCGATCCCTCATGCACAAGCCTTTCCGGTAACTCCTTTGAAAGCCCCCACGAATCGCAAGCTTCTCGGAGCTCTTCGACCTCTTCGTGACATTACGGCCACAACCACCCGGTAAATCTTCTAGATCGTTGCCTCGCCCTTCTTCCTTCGATCAATCCCGACATCGTGGGCTTCAAAAATTTTGGGACGTCATCCCCATTTCAATGGTCGACTTCTTCGACCGCGCCCTCAACGGCTTCTGAGCTGTTTCTCATCCACCCTTCTTCCGCATACGTCCATCATCGCCTTCGACATTGCCTTCACCACGAAGCCTTCTTCATCCACCTCCATCCTCTCTTCCCATCCTTCACGTTGGGTTCACCAAAGATGTCGCGGAAATCCGGGGGTACGTGTCAGCCTGGGCAGGATCACGGGGATCATGGACTAGGGAGTCTGATGGTGGAGGTCTCGCTCTCAATGAGCCTCAACCCTTTGGTTTTTTGCTCGCGATGGTTTTTGGCCAAATCGGTTTGGATCGGCCTCCGGATGGATCTGTCCGGATCGGAAAGATGATTAATTGCGAATAAGTGAAAACAAAGAGGAATATATACACGAATATATATATGTTACAAATGCTCTTACAATGATTCGCTTTACATGCCACGAATCCGGTGCCTATTACAAACAATCGGCTAAAAACAACATGTTAAGAAATGGGAGCCGGCGAAGGCGAGTCAAGTGGGCCATCGGGACAATGACGTCCTCCATTGGTCATGCCCCGAAGACGGTGGAGTGTTTCTGTGCCACTTCGCCGTCCCTTCTCGAACTGGCCACCACAGGAAACACTCTCCATCGAGGAGAGGAAGCCGAACCACCAAGTGCCGCCACCGGAATGCCGAAGAGCCGCCGTTGTAGAAACCCAAAACCAAACCCTAACTCTCACACAAAGAAAACCGAAACCCTAAATATCCTACAAACTCTCACAAGATGAAGAACTAAAACAAAACACTAAACCTCCACTCAAGAAGAAGGAACCAAAACCCACAAGACAATGAAGAAGAAGAAAACTGCTAAACCCTAGATCTAAGTGGTACCCCCTCCTAACTCAAAATGGGCAATCCCTTTACAAGAGACCCCTCCTTCCTTTTATAGTCTAAGGAGGGAAGGACAAATATTTCCCTTTTTATTTTATATACATTTTCGAATGTACATGTGCACACGGTGCACATTGCCGACTTTGCCCATCCCACCCGGTTTTCTCACCATAGCTGGAAATCTTCACGACATCAGAAGCCTGATATATCTGACCATCACCTGACCGAACCTCAGTTATCCGGTCGGGCTGATCAGTCCGTTTATGTTGTAACTGAACATTGAACACCTTTAGTGCCTGTAGAGGATATTGTGATATGTTAGCGGTGTTGAGAATCGATTCGTAAAACCACAAGATCAAACGATGCTGAAAAATACACAACACATGCACACGACGACACAGTACATAGATATTTACATGGAAGCCCTAAAACAAGAGAAAACCACGGGAGAGCAGAAACTTCACTATACAATGGATGTACAAGGCAGAGATTACAACACTCTGATTATGAGTGTATCACCCACACAGGGTTCTTGGCGTATGCTGTTACGCACGCAACTATGGCGCTACTCTCTCTCACTCCCTCTCTCTCTCTTTTCACGTCTCTCTTACGCACACTTCTGTTATCATCACATTACTATGTTTGCCCTAGATGTATATATATACTGATACATCGTGTGGACTATTTACAATTATAGCCATTGCTACATATTACTACTATTATTGTTACTATAATAATAATAATCTATTTAAATAATCGACTTTCCGTTGTCGACTCTTCGACTATCGGTTGTCGGCTATTTCTGAACAGTCGGTACCTCCCATTGGAGGGACATATCCCCAAGAAACTCCCCCTTCACTCCTGTGGGAGGGAGTCAGTGAATCCTGTCTTCTGTCGATAGACTCTAAGTTTGTCCATAGGTAGGTTCTTCGTGAGCATGTAAACTCTCCTTTTTCTCCGATTCCATGTCGGCTGATGTAAATACTAGGTAGTGTACATTTATTAGGGGATTGTGCGTATCTCTGTGAAAAGGACAGGGAATAAAGTGGTTTTGACTAGGGAGGAAGGGGCACTCCCCTTTTTGGGGACTATTTAAGGAGAGGAGAGAAGGAAGAGAAGGCATTGCGCGTTGGCGAGGATGAAGTGCTGTTGTAGAACCAAGTGTTGCTGCAGAACCAAGTGTCGAGCTCTCTCTCCTCCAATCGTCGTTCTCTACGGGTGTCGGGAGTTCGCTGCCTCTGCTTCGTGGACAGTCCATGTGCTTCCAGCAGAGTCTCTCTCTCTCTCTCTCCCTTTTTCCCTTTTGTTTTCTTCGGGTCGTGTGGTTGTCGTTAGTGTGCGTGAGTAGGACCCCGTGTCAGGTCCATTATCGGGTTGTCGGGTGTAACTGTTCGAGTTGTAAGCTATTGACTATAGTAATCGGATTCCTATTTTCTTGCTCTTAATCTCTTTCTGTGTACTTGCAACTCTCTCTCTCTCTCTCTCTCCTTGGTCCAAGACCCCCGTGGTCCCGCCTCTTCCTACATGCGAACGCGAAACTTCGTGACATATTTGGTGAACCCGACATGAACATGCGGCAAAGGAGTCGAAAGATGAGGGGATCGGAGCTAGCAGAGGCTATGGCGGTAGCCATCGACCGACTAGTAAGCGCTCGTGAGGGGACGAGTACCCTCGATAGAGCCATCGAATCGATCATCGGCACTATAGGCCGGTTCGTAGGGGAAAGACGCCACAAGTTATTTGGAGGCTTACCGGGCCGAAATGATCATGAGGGATATCCCGGTGGACAGGCGGCTGTTCGGATTCCCTCGGGTGGTGACGCCGAGCATCCACGCGGAGGTGCTCGAGGTGTTGGCCGGGTGCCAAACTTGGGAGGAGTTCGAGCTGTAGCTCCTCGAGAAGTACGGGTTTGACGACTCGCTTTGGCTGTCGAGGCGGGACTTCATGGCGTGGGTGGAAAGCCCCGAAAAAGGGAGGAACACGTCGACGCTCCTCCAGGAGTTCGAAAAATGGTTCGCGCGGCTGTCGACGCTGGACCGGACCGTGCTCGAAACGAGTCGAGTACTACTGTTTGTCAAGTCGGTGGACGCGCTCGACAGGGAAAAGGTGGGTCCCCTATTGGAAACGGACGAAGGGCTCACGACAGACTGGGCCGTGGTAAAACGGGTCTACAGCCGTTTCGACAAACGGCGCGAATGGAACGACGAAAGCTCATCGGGGTCAGGGCCGGTCCCGGCGAGGAGGCTCGAGGAGCCGGTATCGGTGCCAGCCGGTAGGAAGGAAGAGACCCGAATTTGGCTGGAGTCGAGGTCGGCATCGAACAACGTGGTCAGAGGCCCATTCGGAGGAGCAGCTCTGGAGGAGCTGACATAGATGGTGCGCGACCTACAGATCGCACAGGCACGAAGAGACAACGGTGAACAACCTCGCGACCAGAGGCCGCCGGCTGGGCAGCGGTGCATATGGTGTGACGTGATCAGTCACATCCGGAAGGATTGCGCGGATTTCGCCGACGCGCTCAGGACCAACGTGGTGTACCTCTGGAACGAGCGGGTGCATGCGAGCGAGACCCGGACAGCCCTAGAACTAAATACGGGGCGCGGCGGAATGAAGAGGTTGATGGAAGAGGCCGCGGCACGACATGTAGAAGTCGTTAACTACTTAGTGTCAGCGGGAATTCGGGTCGGGGGTGATGAGACCCGGAAGGTGAAGGACTCCGGATTCTGGCTGCTAGTGTTAGAAGGCCTCTCCGGAGTTCAGCTGAAGAAGGAAGAGGCGGACTGTGCGGAACAACGGGTCCAGGAGGTCACCGGATGGGACGATCCGGTCGAAGAGAAAACGGGCTTCGTAGAAGCCGCTTGCCAGAACTACGAGGTTCTGGTGTAAGACAAACGGGCAGGAAAGGCTGGGGGCGTTGGTCCCCCGCAGAGGTACGAGACCCGGTTCGGACCGAAACCGACCAGCGCCGGCAACCCAGGCACGCCGGACGGAAAGAAGCAGGCGGGGTTTCGGTTAAGCACCGAAATTGAGAGACCAACGGACCTACAGAAGGTTCTTGAAGAACGGATCCTCGACAATAAAGTGGAGTTGTCGTTGCGGGAGGTGCTGGGAATCGCCAAGAGGGAGTTCCACGACTCCATCGTAGACTTGGTGAAGCGGAAGAGGCTCTCGACGGAGCCAGAACCGGAGAAGCCGGTGGAGGTGCGGACTACGCACTTAGAAGATGCGGCCCTAGAAGACGAGTTGGCGGAAAGCCACTACGCGAAGCCGCATTGGGCCAGGGCAACTACGGAGACCCCTGTGCGGATCGGCGACGTTTCGGAACCGGTGGTGGCCTTGGTAGACCATGGATCCGAAATCAACATGATGTCCATGGATTTCTACAAGAGGGGTAAATGGCCGATCAACACCAAGCATGGGTGGAAGATACGCGCGGCGACGCGTGCTACGGAGGAGCTGCATGGTGCGTGCCCAATTATACGCGTAAAGGTCGGTGACGTCGAGATAGATCAACATTTCTTCGTGCAGGAAACATCCTCGCACCCGGTGATTCTCGGCGAACCATACATTACGGCAGCATGCATGGAGACGAAGGTGTTGGATAACGGTTCGGCGTACGCGCGTGTCAAGAGCCAGGACGATCGGCATTCCATTCCAATTCATGACCGTAGGTCCGAACCATGAGAGGAATCGTGAGACCCTCGGTGGCGATAGCTGAGGGGATTTTTAGAGAGGGCTATCAAGGCGTGGGGCCGCAGTAGTCCGGACGTACCGGAAGAACCCCACACATGTATGGTAGGTAGGAAGTTTTGGTTCTCCGAAAACGGAGGTTGTACTATAGACGGCGTCAGCGGCCGGGAGAGGAAGCGAGTGGAGGAGCGGCTCAGGGGATGCAGAGTTCTCTTCCCCGACGAAGAAATCAGTGGCGTCGTGGAGGCAGTGTCTTTTGACGACACCTTGGGCGAGTTACGAAAGGTGATCGGTGAAGACCTTAGAGAAGACCGGACCGTTCCGGTTAGTTCGATGGGAATGTACGAAGTCATCACGGACTTCGGGGAAAGGATCGGGTCGGATAGGACGTCCCACGTGGATGCAAAGTACAAGACTGTGGACCGGAAGGTGAGGCCAGTCGCGACACCCTTGCCGGAGGGCAGCGAGGAGCGGATAAAAGGGGTCGCGTCGGACCCAAGTTTACGGAATCTGGCTGGCATAGGGCACCGGTTCACTGACATAACGCTACGGGAGCTCAAGGTCGGTGAGGGTGGCTTTCTACTGCCGGAGGAGGAGGACAGGTTTCGGGGAATGCTCGGAAGGCATGGGAAAGCCTTCGCGTTCTCACCGGAGAAGATCAGGTACGTGGACCCGACGATCGTCGAACCGATGGTGATCTTCACGGTACCGCATGTACTGTGGAATCTCAAACCGATTCCGGTGCCGAGAGCTCACATCCCGAAGTTGATGGAGCTTCTGAAGCAAAAGGTGGAGATGGGCATCCTCGAACCGTCGAGTGCCCCGTATTCGAATCGGTGGTTTACGGTGTCGAAGAAGAACGGCACGCTGCGCTTCATTCAAGACCTGCAACCGGTCAACAAGGTGACCATCCGTAATGCAGGAATCAGACCGACCATAGACGAGTTCGCGGAGGCCTTCGCTGGGAGGTCGATCTATTCGGTCGGTGACTTATACTTGGGGTACGACCAGTTCCAGCTAGCCGTGGAGAGCAGGGATATCACGACTATGCGAACCCCTCTCGGCCTAGTACGGATGTGTACCCTACCACAAGGCGGGACGAACTTGGTGGCGCATATGGTGAACGTAATGGACAAGGTGCTGAGGGATTGCATCCCGGACATCACCATGCCATTCTTGGACGACATCCCGATAAAGGGGTGTCTGGTGGATGATGCGGATGAGACTGTCGGGCCGGACGGATGCCGGAGGTTCGTCGTGAACCACACCTAAATCGGTGTTCAGGCAGTCGGAGATCCTGGTGGTCGGACACCTGTGCGGGCCTTACGGTAGGAAACCGTCTCCGGCAAAGGTAGAAGCCATCTCCGCGATGAAGGACGATTGTGGGTCGGTTACGG
Source organism: Azolla caroliniana (assembly GCF_043228905.1). Taxonomy (NCBI): domain Eukaryota; kingdom Viridiplantae; phylum Streptophyta; class Polypodiopsida; order Salviniales; family Salviniaceae; genus Azolla; species Azolla caroliniana. The sequence goes on from NW_028230455.1 coordinate 11,833,748, forward strand.
AGGTCCGCAGATTCCTGGGGGCGTGGGCGTTCTACCACATCTGGATTCCGCACTACGCGCATGTTGCGGAGCCGCTCTACGGGCTATTGAAGAAAGGCCGTAGGTTCGAGTGGAGGACGGAGCACACGGAGTCGGTCCGGAGGATGAAGGAGGTGCTTGCTGCGGCACCGGCTCTCCGTAAAGCGGTTTACGGCAAGGGAGTCTCCGTCTACGTGACGGTGGACATGAGCCCGACCGGGATCGGGTGGGTGATCAATCAAGAGGACGAGGACGGCGTACGATTCCTGATCCGGTTCGGTGCGAAGGTATTGAGCGAGCGGCAACGAGGATACGCCCAAGTCAAGCGCGAACTATGGGGTATCGTTTCAGCAGTCAAGGCTGACAAGGACTATATGATCGGGACGGAAGTGATCATCGAGACGGACTGCTTGCCAATACTCGGCATGCTCCGGTGGATAGCGTACATTAAGTCCCTGAACCCGGAGATACGGCACATCTCCAGAAAGGATAACGCCATGGCCGACATGCTTTCAAGAGCAAGGTTCAACGACGAAGACGGCATGGTTTCGGATGACGAAGAAGTCAGCGAGGACTTCTTCGGGTCAACTAATGTGACGACAAGGAAAGGGGACACTCCGGCGCTTAACGAATTTGACGAAAGCAGGTACGACGGGGAGTGGGTCCAAATCGGGAGGTTCCTACGGGCGATGACGCCGGACGCAACGTGGACGAGAGAAGAGGCGAGCCGGGTACGGAAGCAGGCGCACCGATTCTTCCTACGGGACGGGTGCATATGGAGGCACCCAAAGAAAAGAAACGACATCCCGCTCCGAGTAGTGGCAAAGAAAGAAGAACAGGAGGAACTACTGGCGGCATTTCACGAGAGTCCTTGGGCCGGGCACCGCGGAACGTGGGCCACATTCGAGAAGCTAAAGGAGAAGTACTGGTGGTCGGGGCTATACCAAGACGTGCATCGGTTCGTAACGACTTGCAAAAGCTGTCAGATGCACTCCGTAGTTCGACATCGGGGCTACACCTGACTTACCCGCCTGCGGTCCATTTCAAGTGGATGGTGGACTTGGTGACGATGCCGATGGGAGTAGGACAGATGCGATACCTGGTGCTTGCGCGAGAAGACTTAACGAACTAGGTGGAAGGCCGTGCACTGCAGAACAAGACAACCGCGGCGGTATGCCGGTTCCTGATCGAAGAGGTAGTGTGTCGGTACGGGTGAGTCGGGAGGATCATGACGGACCGGGGAGAGCTGGATGCACGGGAAGCTGAGGAGTTGTTCGACTGGCTAGGGGTCAAACTCTCCCTCACTATGACGTACAATCCGGAGGCGAACGGGAAGGTAGAGCGAGGGCACGGGCCGATCGTAAAGGTGTTGGTGCGTGCATGCCGAGGGCAGGTTGGGAATTGGCCGTGGCTCCTTCCTTACGCACTATGGGCGGACCGAACTACGCACAGTTTAGTGACAGGGTTTATGCCGGCAGAGCTGATGTACAGACAGAAGCCGATCATGCCGGTGGAACGAACGGTTTCTTCATGGGCGGTGGTAGATTGGAAGGACGAGATGACTCGGGAGGAGTTGCTGGCGGCGCGGATTCGACAACTCGAGCGGAGGCCGGAGGACGTGAAACGGGCGAAGGAAAAGCTGCGGGCGGCAAGGGAGCGGAACAAGACCCGGTTCAACCGGACGCACCGGTTGCGACCAAAGAAGATCAAGGAAGGCAACTAGGTCTTAGTATACGACAACAACCTCGACAATCAGCACAAGGCGGTGCGAAAGTTCTCTAGGAGATGGTTCGGACCGTACACGGTGACGAGCGCAAACGACAACGGCACGTACCACCTAGCGGAACTCTACGGGACATGGTTAGCGGTACCGGTGGCCGGAAAGCGGATCAAAGCGTTCAAGAAGCGGTTCGAAGACGAGCCGGAGCCGGCGAGTGAGAGCGACAACGACGATCGGTTCGGGCCCGGCGAAGAATTAGAGAGCGACGAGTGAAGCCAGTTTTCTTCGGTGTCTACCCATCTCTGGCGCATGCCGGTGGATGTGCGGTTCGGTGGGGGTGGATGTCGTGAAGAAAACCGGCCATGGGCGGAATCAGAGAAAAAGGGGCATGAACCGGCTCTTACATGGGTGGACGCTGAATTGATATTTTGTACATGATTCATAATTAGGTCGGCTGATGTAAATACTAGGTAGTGTACATTTATTAGGGGATTGTGCGTATCTCTATGAAAAGGACAGGGAATAAAGTGGTTTTGACTAGGGAGGAAGGGGCACCCCCCTTTTTGGGGACTATTTAAGGAGAGGATAGAAGGAAGAGAAGGCATCGCGCGTTGGCGAGGATGAAGTGCTGCTGTAGAACCAAGTGTTGCTGCAGAACCAAGTGCCGAGCTCTCTCTCCTCCAATCGTCGTTCTCTACGGGTGTCGGGAGTTCGCTGCCTCTGCTTCGTGGACAACCCGTGTGCTTCCAGCAGAGTCTCTCTCTCTCTCTCTCTCCCTTTTTCCCTTTTGTTTTCTTCGGGTCGTGTGGCTGTCGTCGGTGTGCGTGAGTAGGACCCCGTGTCAGGTCCATTATCGGGTTGCCGGTTGTAACTGTTGAGTTGTAAGCTATTGACTATAGTAATCGAATTCCTGTTTTCTTGCTCTTAATCTCTTTCTGTGTACTTGCAACTCTCTCTCTCTCTCTCTCTCTCTCTCTCCTTGGTCCAAGACCCCCGTGGTCCCGCCTCTTCCTACACACGAACGCAAAACTTCGCGACAACGTACCTCAACATGGATCAGCTTGAGTCTACATCTCCCGACATGTCCGAGTTGGTAAAACCTTCCAATACAGGTTTTCCGACAACATACCCTAGGCATACCCCTGAGATGCCTTTTAAGTACCCGAGTATCCACTTCACCGCTGCCTAGTGTTCTCTTCGTGGATTACTCATATATCGGCTTACTGCTCCCAAAACAAATGCTATGTCTGGTCTTGTACAGACCATAGCATACATTAGACTGCTGATCGCCGAGGTATATGGTACCTTCCTCATCTCAGCCTTCTCCTTCTCCCCTTTTGGGCACTGTTTCGTATTCAACTTGCAATTTGTCGGCAACACCGAGCTGACCGGCTTTGCGTCCAACATGTTGAACCTTTCTAGGATCTTTGTCACATACTTTTGTTGTGACAACCATAGCACCTTGTGAGTTTTGTCTCGAACTATGTGCATTCCCAAGATCTGTTTAGCCGGTCCAAGGTCTTTCATGGCAAACGACCTGCCAAAAGCTTTCTTCAAGCTTCCGATCTTCCTTGTGTCTTGACCAACTACCAACATGTCATCAACATATAACAAGAGAATCAAGAAGTCTCCTTCTTCGTACCTTTTGACGAACACATAGTGATCGGCATGTGTTTTCTGGAACCGGTATTCCATCATGAAGGACTTGAACTTCTTGTACCATTGGCGTGGAGCTTGTTTCAGACCTTACAAGCTTTTCTTCAGTTGACACACTAGGTTCTCTTCCCCTTTCTCCTCAACACCTTCGGCTTGCTGCATGTAGATTTCTTCTTCTAGCTCCCCGTGCAGGAATGCGGTTTTGACATCCAACTGTTCGATCTCCAGGTCCATATTGGCCGCTATACTCAAAACAGTTTGAATGGATGTCATCTTCACGACTGATGTGAATATTTCGTCGAAGTCGACGCCCTTTTTCTATTGAAAACCCTTCACCAGTATGTGGGCTTTATACCTGGGCTCACTGTCAGCTTCTCCAGTCTTCACCTTGTAGACCCACTTATTCCTGAGTGCTCTCTTACCTTTCGGTAGCTCTACCAGGTCGTAGGTGTAATTCTCGTGCAAGGATTCCATCTCATCTTGCATCGCACTCCGCCTTTTCTCTCTGTGCTCGTCGGCAATGGCTTCTTCATAGCACTCTGATTCACCTTCATCAGTCAAGAGGATGTATTGATTGGTGTATGTTTTCGGTGCTTTCCTTTCTCTGAGTGAGTATGTCCTTCCACTCGTTGTTGGCTCTCTTTTGGATGTCTCTGCCAACTCTTCTCTCCGCCCGGGTTCCTACATGTCAATCGGCATCTCCAGGTTGGACGACTCCAACTCATACTCTTCAATTGACCTTAGCAGCTCTCCCGACTCTGAATCATAGTCGGTCGGTCTCTCCAAGTTGACCGACTCGGATTCGGCTGCACCGACTGGCCGTCTCCGAACAGCCGACGTTGTCGGTTCACTTGACCTTAGATTGACAATAGTTGGGGTTGAATGGGGAGTTGTATCCTACTTCTGTTGCTTCCAGTCTTCAATCGTTTTATCTTCAAGAAAAACTATGTCCCGGCTTCTCACTACTTTCTTGTTGAATAGGTCCCATAGCCTATAGCCGAACTCATCTTCCGAGTATCCCATGAATATACATGCTTTCGACTTACTGTCGAGCTTTGACCTCTGATCCTTCGGTACATGCATATACCCCAAACATCCGAACACCCTCAAGTGTTGGTAGGAGAAATCCTTCCCTATCCACACTCTTTGTGGGACATCACCCTTTAATGGTACTGAGGGAGACCTGTTGATCAGATAAACAACCGTGTACATTGCCTCAATCCAATAGGATTTTGGCAGTTTCGCATGAGAGAGCATGCTCGTTACCCTCTCCATGATTGTTTGATTCATCCTCTCTGCAAGCCCGTTCAACTCTGAGGTCTTTGGCACTGTGTATTCGATCCGAATACCTTGGCTCTTGCAGTATTCCTCGAATTTCCCTCTATACTTGCCACCGTTGTCGGTTCAAACAACCTTCAACTTCTGACCCGACTCTCGTTCACTTCTAGCCTGGAACTCCTTGAAAAACGACAGTGCTTGATCCTTCGACTTCAGTACGGAGGCCCATGTCTTCCGACTATAGTCTTCGATGAACGTCACAAAGTATTGTCCACCTCGATGTGATGGAGCATCTACATAACACACATCCATGTGTACCAGTTCTAGTGCAGCTTCTCTCCTTCTTGTTGGTCTTGTGTGAAATGCTAATTTGTTCTGCTTCCCGACTAAGCAGTCGGCGCACTTCTCCAGGTGCACTCCCTTGACTTTTGGTAGAAGCTTTTGGTTGGCTAGCAGGTGCATTCCTTTCTCACTCATGTGGCCTAGCCTCTTATGCCATATCTCTCCTACCGAGTCGGTTGCCACATTTACTTCCGATTTGCACAGTCGGGCATGCCTCATATATAATGTGCCTTCTTTCTGTGCTCGGGCCACTATAGGATTTCCTCGGCAGAACTTCCACTTGCCATTCTGAAAGCTACCTTTATAGCCTTCATCATTTAACCTTCCAATCAATATCAGATTCAATATGATATCGGGGACGTATCGAACATCCTTCAGAGTCAGTCGACACCCTGTCGACGTCGTGAAGCAAACACTTCCAACTCCGAGCCAACTATTATATACTATGACAACCTTAACAACATCCACTTAGTGAAGACCCCCATCTTCCACACTCACACGAAGCACATTGAGGTGCACTATCATTTTGTCTACGAGCGAGTTCTCTCCGGTGAAGTCGAACGTGTTTATGTTCCGACAGATCGGTAGGTCGCTGATATCTTCACCAAACCTATTGGCCTAGACAAGTTGCAACAATTTTCGACTATGCTTGGCTTGCAGGACCTCAACATGCCAAACTTGAGGGGGAGAAGTAGCGAAATGAAAGACGAAAAAGAGAGAGATGAAGTCCGAAAAAACGAATCGCATGTGGAAGTCGACTTCGGGATAACTGAAGAAGCTGAGGACAGATATAGGGGGAGTGACCAAAAGAACGAGTTGAAGCCAACCGAACAAGGGGAAGGTAGAGCTGAGAAAGCCAAAGCATGTGGTAGAGCCAACCCGAAGATGAAGGCCAAGACCAGGACGTGGTCAGATGTGGTCAAGGGCCTAGAAGAAGACAGATCGGAGACATCCGATTCGGTCGAGAAGAGTGTTTCGGATGAGCCGAATCACATGAAGACCAAACGAACGAGAAGGCAACTGAAGATGATGCCAAGGCAGGAGAGCCAACAGATTGAGGAGCGCCCAAGTCGCATAGGCAAGAAGAAGGCTAACGAAGGCCTTAGCAACAAACAAGCCGACTGAGCAAATCAAGGAGCGTCGAACACGATGGGTTGAGGAGTGCGAGCTAGGAGGCATGAAGCCAAGAGATGTTGGGGCGGTGGACCAACTGGAGCTAACGGAGAACCTCAAGTTGAGCTTGAGGGTGAGTGTTTAGTGAGCAAGCTCAACTTGGGCCGGATCAGCTTAAGAAGTCAAGAACCAGATTGGTTGGAAACCGATTAGTTAGGCCCGGATCAACTTAAGAAGTCGAAAGCCAGATCAGATGAAATCCGGTCGGTTAGACCGGATCGGTGGAGAGCTGGCAGGCCGTTAAGACCGATATTCCTCGTAGGAATAATTTTGGGAGTCAGTGTCAGATGCTCATTTAATGAGCACTGAAGTACTTGTCAACCCATTGTGAGGGCTTGTATTTAAAGTGCTCATTGTGTAAAGAATCAAGAAATGGATTCTGTGCAGCGGGATAGATATGAACTCTGTGTGTGTGTATGTGTGTGTGTGTGTGTGTGCGTGTGTGTGTGTGTGTGTGTGAGAGAGAGAGAGAGAGAGAGAAGGAGTAAGACACCGAGAATACGCAAGGTTAAGTATATTAACAAAGGAGAAAGACTCAACATCATACAAGGTGGGAGGAGGGTGCTTTATATAGTCACCCTCTCTCTTCATTAACTACAAGACTCATGGAGCATGGGGAATGTGAAAGCTCATAAGTTATGTGTCATAGAATCTGATTCTATGACTCATACTAAATGCTAGAATACAAAGTGGTGACATAATGGTGACCCTTGACCGTTGGAGTGTCTATTCACTCTCAAGGTGAGTTCACACACTAGACCAAGTTGAGTTTGATTCTCAACACGCCCCCTCAAGCTCAAGTCGGGTCGGTTTCAGACGGTATCCAAAATCCGCTTCGACTCGCGTCGACTCGTATTTATGCGGAGTTGCGGAATCCGTGCTCCAGCTTGCGTTGTGCGTAGTTGCGAAGTCTGTGCTTCGACTTGCGTCTTTCTTCGTGGCTTTGCGCGGTAGATCGGCTCTTCGCGGCTTCGTTGCGCGGTTGAGGAATCCACGCGTTATTGCGTAGTGTCTTCAGTACTCACCCTCAACCTTGGCAGGTCAGGGATAGTCAATCCAAGATCGGTCATAAATTGCCATAGCTTGTCAGCTCCTAAGGCTTTAGTGAAGATGTCGGCCGTTTGAAGATTGGTGCTAATGTGTTGTAGGTCGACATCGCCAGCTAGAACACGCTCTCGGATGAAGTGATAGTGCACTTCGATGTGCTTTGTCCGCGCGTGGAACACCAGGTTCCGAGCCAGATAGATATTGCTCATGTTGTTGCAGTAAAGGGGAGTCAGATCCTTGAGTATCCGTCTGAGCCATATGGCTTCACATGCGGCCACTGTCGCGCCCCTATATTCCGCCTCTGTGCTCGAAAGAGCGACGGTTGGTTGCTTTTTGCTGCTCCAGGATATTGTTCCGTTGCCGTGGGAAAAAACAAATCCGGACGTTGATCTTCTATCGGCTTTGTAGCCGGCCCAATCGGTGTTTGTGTACCCCTCGAGTCATATTGGCATCACGATCTTGTAGAGGATGTCGCAATCCATTGTGCCGCTCATGTATCGTAGAACTCGCTTAGCGCAATCCAGGTGAGTATCACGCGGTGTTTGCATGAATTGACTGAGGAGACCGACTGAATAACTGAGATCGGGTCGAGTGATTGTGAGGTAGATGAGATTCCCGATGAGTTGCCGATACTGAGTCGGCTCACACGCTTTGGTGCTGGAGTCCGCATCTAGTTTGAGATTGCGATCGAGCATGGTTGACACAGATTTGCACTCAGCCATACCGAACTTGTATAACAAGTTGAGGATGTAGAGCCATTGAAAGATCATGATTCCGGCCGGAGTCCGAATTACCTCGATGCTGAGGAAGTAGTGAAGCTCCTTCATGTCTGTCATCTCGAACTGTCGGACAGGAGAGATTTGACCTTATTGATTTTGACGAAATGCTCACCTCCAATGACTAGGTCATCCACATATAAGATGATGACGATTAGACTTGCGGAATCGCTTCGTATGTAGAGGGAGTTGTCCGATTTTGACATACAGAAGCCGATTTGATGAAGATATTGCGTTATCTTCGAATGCCAAGCACGTGGTGCTTGCTTGAGGCCGTAGAGTGGCTTCTTGAGTCAGCATACAACTTTCGGATGGGTGCTTGAGTTGAAGCCGGGTGGTTGTATCATGTACACCTCTTCTAATTCGCCTTGGCGTTCTTAACGTCCATTTGAGGAGGTGCCACCCTTTCGCCGCGGCAAGCGCAATTATAGTCCGTACCGTCGTCATCTTTGCCACCGGGGCAAAGGTCTCTTCATAGTCAACTACGTGCGTTTGTGCGTAGCCTTTCGCTACGAGTCGCACTTTGTAGCGGTTGATGGAACCGTCGGTGTTGTACTTCACTTTGTAAATCCATCTGCATCTGATCGCCTTTTTGTGTGGTGAGGTGGGAACAAGATCCCACGTCTCGTTCTTGCGTAGTGCCTGCATCTCCTCGTTCATGGCTTCGATCCATCGCGGATCCTTGGCTGCTTCGGAAAATGTTTCCGGCTCGCATACTGTTGCCACCTTTATCATAAAGGCAATCTCCGAACATGTCTTCGAGGCAATCTCCACCTTCTCGCTCTTGTTCGGCTGGTTCCGCGTCGATCGGGGTCGAAGTTGGAATCTTCTCTGGTGCGTACTAGGATCCAGATTCATTGAACACGACGTCTCGACTTACTCGAACTTTTCGGGTAGATGGGTTGTAGCATTTGTACCCCTTTTGTTCGAGTGAGTATCCTACGAGGATACATTTCTCCGACTTTGGATCTAGCTTTTGCCACTTTTCATCGGGTATGTGCACGTATGCTATCGCGCCAAATATCCGGGTGTGCAATAAGTCCGGCTTCTTTCCGAAGTATTTTTCGTGCGGAGTGACCTCATGCACGCCGGATGTTGTGCACCGGTTCATTAGGTAGACGGCCGTATTTGGAGCTTCGGCCCAATATGACTTGGGCATATGCTTCTCGTTTATCATGGCCCCCGCTACTTCGAGGATGTGCCGTTTTTTGCGCTCGGCTACTCCGTTTTGTTGCGGAGTGTGTCGGCAAGTGAATTCTTGCCAAATTCCTTCCTTTCGGAGATACACCATGAAATCGTCCGAGAAGTACTCCTTGCCGCCATCTGATCGAAGGCATCATACATGATGACCAATGGCTTTTTCGACTTCGTTTTTAAACTTTTGGAAGTATCCGAACATTTCGCTCTTATGCCGCATCGGATAGAGCCACGTGTGCCTAGAGAAGTCATCGATGAAGAGCATGTAATATCGACATTCGCTGAATGTAGCCGTCTGCGCCGGTCCCCATACGTCGGAATGGACTACGTCGAGTAGAACTTTGCTCACGTTCCGTTCTTTCGGGAATGGGTGTCAGTGTTGCTTGCCGAATTGGCACGCTTCGCATACACCTTCAATCTCCTTCTCTTTGAATGTCGGGAGTCCGATGACGACTCCTTTCGATTTCATTGCTTTGAGTTTGTTGAGATTGATGTGGCTAATTCGCTTGTGCCATAGCTCTACGTCGGAGTCTGCTTTCGTGCTTTTTGCGAACATGGCGGATTTCATCTCGTGTGAATCGAGAATGAACATTCGGCCCTCTCTTCTTCCCCGTAGGATGATTCGGCCCTCTTTTTAAATGAAGCACCCTTCTTGGTCGAATCGTACTTGCATCCCTTGCTCAACCATTTGGCCAACCGAGACCAAATTCTTCGTGATGGTGGGAACATGCAAGACATTTTTAATGTATGTTTGCTTACCTCTTTCGCCGAATGGAACATTGCCGATGTGCTGAATCGGGTGTGTAGTGTCATCTCCGGTTTCGACATAACCGGGTCGCTCCGTCTCTCAAAGTTCGACAAACCATTCTTTATGAGATGTCATATGGTTTGAGGCTCCAGAGTCAACAAACCATACGTCCTACGGATTGAGGGCACTAGTTGAGGTAGAGGCCGACATAGAGTTTGCTCTATGTTTCATCATGAACATTCCGCCACGGTCGGAGTTGTGTGCATACATTCCGCTATACTCTTCGTAGTCGGAATTGTGCGCGTAATTCGTGAGTTGTCGGCTTGTGGAAGCCGATTCGCACATCTTCTTTCGGCATTCTTCTTCGTAGTGGCCGAGCTTTCCGCAATATCCGCATTCGGTTGCGTTTTCATGGCTCGGGCCGGAGTGGAAGCTCCCCCTTCTTGCAAAGGTTCCTCGTTGGCTTTCGTTTTGCGGCCGAAATTGGGAGTTGTTGTCGTAGGTCGGACCTCGTCCGCCTTGTCCTTGGCCGAATCGGCCTCTCGCTCGTCCGCGTCCTCTTCCCCCGTTCAAGTGCGTGTAGAGCATGTGGCCTTCCGACTCATTGCTCCTTGTACACACGTGGTTTTCTTCGACGAATAGCATTGATTGGAGCTCGAAGAAGGAGGGAGATTTCTCCCAGCGGTTCGCATTGCGCCGAATCGTGGTGCGAGGCCGCCGAGGCATATTTGCACCATCTCATCATCATCGATATTTACGCTTATCGAGCCGAGCGAGTCGCAAAGCTCCTTGATCTTCAAGGTGTATGTCGTGATGGATATGTCCCTTTGTTGAATGTTGTTCAACTCTTGGCAGGGTTGAAGCCTTCTTGCGGTTGTGTTCGCCGCGAAAATCTTTCATAGATTTTCCCATGCCTCCTTTGGCATCTTGGCTTCACGAATGTAGCCGAGCATGTGATCGTGAACACATGTCGCCAAGCAATACATCACGCGGCTTGTGGCTTGCTCCCATGTCGCGTATCCGGGAGCCGTTTCGATGGGTCGGTCTTCATGCGCTCCTTTGATGTAGCTCCAATAGCCTTGTCCGACAAGGTATTGGTGCATCTTGTACTCCCAAGATGTGAAGTTGTTTCGATCCAACTTCTCGGTAGGGAGAGTGCTCCCCATTTGAGTATTCATTATGTCGATTCTTCTTCTTCTTCTTCTTCTCTCTTCGAATGCGAGCTATGTAGCGAAGCTACGATAGCGATGAGCCAGTTCTTGGTCGTCCGCGTAGGACACAACGCACGCCGATGGGCTAGATCGAGCTACCAAGTCGGTCTGATACCATGTAAAGAATCAAGAAATGGATTCTGTGCAGCGGGATAGATATGAACTCTCTGTGTGTGTATGTGTGTGTGTGTGTGTGTGCGTGAGAGAGAGAGAGAGAGAGAGAGACAAGGAGTAAGACACCGAGAATACGCAAGGTTAAGTATATTAACAAAGGAGAAAGACTCAACATCATACAAGGTGGGAGGAGGGTGCTTTATATAGTCACCCTCTCTCTTCATTAACTACAAGACTCATGGAGCATGGGGAATGTGAAAGCTCATAAGTTATGTGTCATAGAATATGATTCTATGACTCATACTAAATGCTAAAATACAAAGTGGTGACATAATGGTGACCCTTGACCGTTGGAGTGTCTATTCACTCTCAAGGTGAGTTCACACACTAGACCAAGTTGAGCTTGATTCTCAACACATTGAGCACATTGTATGTACAGAGTATTCTTATTTTGAATTAAGTTTTTATTGTTGTTTGCTCTATCTTTGTCACTCTCTCATCTCATCTCTACGTATACGTAACTGTTATATTTCCAAATAATCGATTACAAGTGTATTTTGTGCTTCACATAACGCTTCCGCGCGTAATCTTTTACACTAGGAATGACACCACTATTGCGTGTGAATTAATCTTCATTTTGCTCTTGAGGTTTTGCACGTGCACAACATGAGGCTCTCTACATTCCAATGGGCATCTCCCTATCATAGAATCTATTGGTGTCCTTTGAATCGAACTGATAGACAAATGGAAAAGTTGGCCTTTACATACCAGTTTCGTCTTAACAATGTTTTCTCTTATTCGATTCTTCTCGAATGTCAATATGTCTAATGACATCTGTCCTCCAGGAGGAACAACTTCGACTTGTGGCTCCTCTTCTGAGAACCCCAAGACATCGAGCTCGTCATCATTAGGCTTAACTTGTTTTTGGTACTTCTTATGTTCCAGTTTGGACTTTCCGAGACGGTTTTGGAGGTGTCTCAGCTTTAGTGATCATCAGCTCCCCGGTGATATAAGGGCGAAGAGCAACAATTAAGTTATTTTTTATTTGTAAGTCTTTACGTAAAATTTTAGGTGTGGCAACCGTCAGCCACTAAGTTGCCCTCATCAACTCAGACACGTCAATTCCCGCCTGAGCTTTCCACATCCAAGAGAAGAGTGGCAGAATCACTATCTTCATATTCGAGATTTTGAAGTTTCCCATAAGTGAAAGTCTTGCCTAACTCCAATTTTCCTTTGACTTCACTCTTTGCAAAAATGAAGAGCTATACTTCATCTTCCTCGACATAAACTAAGCTCCACTCTAAGTCGGCATGTAGTTTTTCAATTTTTGTTCCGTTGGCTTCTCCTCAACCTGTCTGTTGGTGTTACCTACCCATGACTTAGAGGTTCCGTCACATCAAATGCAGTGCATTGGATTGTGTTTGAAAGCACCACAACCTTAAGCTTTCAACCACAATGAAAGCATTAGACTTTCAACCGAATTTCGGTTGAATGCATCAGTCTTTCAACCACATTTCGATGCACTGCATCGGATTTTTGTTGTAAGCACCAGGCTAGCAACGGAAATACGTTGTGGACATTGGATTTTCTTTGGAAGCCTGGTGCTTACAACAAAATTGTGATGCGGTGCAAGAGACTAATGTTGGTGAAAGTTTAAAAAAGAAAAAAAATTGGTTGAGAAAAAAAACATCTTTAAGGAATCTTTGGGAATCTTGGTATTTGAGTGAATAAAACATACCTAACCATTTTCTTTCCCTTATTCACGTTGACTAGTTGGCAACAAAGTGTACGACGAAAATCAAGAGTGCTTGATTGTCTGTGCTCTTGAGCTCTTTACCTTCTTAAGCGTGATAATAACAATGAGGGGAAGACCTTTCCTTATATAGTAGATTAAAATTTTTAATTTTTTAAAAACAATTATAAATTATAAAAAATGCTAAAAAATAGAAAAAATATTTGATAATTAATAGTTGTATTTTATGGAGATATATATGGTGATTACCAAATATGTGGTTTATTTTCTAGCAACTCTATTGTTTTTTAACCTTCTTGATCTCAACGAAAATAAGCAAGATGTCCTCCGCTTCTAATAGAATTTCCTTATTTTCTGTTGACCCTTTTACATTATCAAATAACTCCTAATTCTCAATTGATGAGTACAACCACCTAGATGTTCAAAACGGCCAACGTCAACGGTCGACTTATGATGCTATGCATAGCTCAAACTCACTTTTTTTGATCAAGCCTGTCAATTCTTGTGGTTTCCAAATGAGCAAAAGGTGTGCAAAAAGTGACAGGGTTGATATATCTAGTGATGAGGCTTGCGTAACTAAACCTCTCATTTTCAAAAGAATTCCTCAACAAGTTAATGTCAAAAGATTTAACTTTTTGACTTCGGATTGTCAAATTGCATTAGATACAAACAAGTCATGTTGTGGAAGTCTATGTCTTTCTAAATTTGGCAAGACAAACCTAAGGGTATTATGAGAAAAGTACTTATCACTTAATGGTGAAGAACAAGATAATTTTTTGATTTCGCATGTGCAACTGCTTTTGGATCACACAGTAGCGGCTAATGCAACACATGTTGAATATTACCTTACACTTTGTAATAAATGTTGTCGAGTTTCTTTCAAAATTGCTTATAGCATTGGTAATATGAGGCTATATCGAATTCAACAACGTCTATTAAAGGGATCGTGGGTGCCTTTCGACAAGAATACAACTAGATCTAAGGGTATGATTGGGTGCCATGCTATTAGGTGGATGGAGATATATTTCTCAAAGCAATGTGATATTATGCTTACAACAGGAAGATTACATTTGCCAGATAACGTTACTCGTCATGAGGTATACGAAGTGTATAAGAATGACATGTTGTTAGAAAGTATACCAAGTTACATACAATATCGACATTTCAATAGATTATGGAGGTTGCAGTTTAACAATATGGTTATACCTCGTAAGGTCCGGATGGGTGTTTGTTCAGTTTGTGCAAGTCTAAAAAGCATGGCAAAGAGTGGGAGAAATGATGAAGAAATAAAGAATTATAAGAATCTATTAAAAGAACATCGTGAAAGTCAAACCTTGGAACGTTCAAAAGCTATGCGCCACCGACAAAAAGCTCTTCAATCACCAGAAAAGTATATGTGCTTGATTATAGATGGCATGGATAAGACGAAGACTCGTTTACCACACTTTCAAAGGTTACCTAAAGACATTGGCGATGAATGCCTTGTTCAAATGCATTTAGTATGTTACTTGTCATACTATCAGACAATAAGGCATCAAGTCTTCTTAACTTATCCTAATATCTACGATGAACCTAATCTTACAATGACAATCATACAAAGAGTGTTACAGTCTTCGCAAGGTATCCTCCCACCAATTCTATACGTGCAGTTCAACAACACATCCAGAGCAAACAAAAACTCGTATGTTTTCAATTATTTAAGCATTACTTGCAGAGAATTGCATATTTAAGAATATTAAGGTGAACTTCTTACTAGTTGGTCATACCCATGATCATATAGATCAAATGTTTAGTAGGTTCTCAAAGAAATTAGCAAGATGCTCTCTCTCTCTCTCTCTCTCTCTCTCTCTCTCTCTCTCTCTCTCTGTTTGTGTTCTGAGTCAACCGGGAAAGAAGCTAAAGCCTCCGCTCGCACAGGAAGCCTCCCGACCAGAGGTTCACTGTTCTGTGTGTGTTCGTGGTGGTTGAAGTTCGAAACTCCGTTGTCGGCCTAGCCCGGTTGTATTCGTCTCTTGGTTAATCTATCTTGCTTTTCATTCTATCTGATTGCTCTCTGTGTTGAGTACGCATCTCCTTCGCGTGACTGTTGTCGCTAGCATTAGCCGAGTTCCAAGCCCGTGTGCTCGTTGTCTGGCATCAGAGAACCCATGCGGACCGGATACTTGACCAGACACCGACCCGGTGAGGATATCCGGACGGACTTCCTACTCCCTCCGGCTCCTTGGTCTAAGATCCCCGAGGTCTCACCCATTTCGACACATACCCGCGGAAACCCACGACAACGTGATTGGAGGATCCCACTTTGGCGAAGCACGACGTCAACTTGTCAAGGATTATTCTCTTACCCTGTTCTTCAAATATGCAGAATGTAAAGTGTACGTTGGCCTTACACATGAAGAAGCCAAGTTGCTAGCCTGGGACCACAATAATGAAAATGACCATAGATAGAAGATGTCATGTATAGAGTGCATCAAGTTCTTTCATCACGAGTTCCTTGATTGCTTGCAAAAATTTGGTCCTAGGCTACATCCTGGATTGCGACAACAATGTCTGCTTGAAGTGGGGATAGCAGTTGATGAAAGCACAAAGTCTGAAGGCTTGGGGAAGTATGACTCCTGGTTTCAACTTGCTTTCAGAACATGGGAGGTGTGGAACCTCCAAGATCGAATTTTTAGTATGTGGGAGCGAAAAGAAATAAAGGGTCAAAGATCAAAGAAGGCTAAGTTGGACCCCCAAGTGGAGATAAATTCTTCTAAGTCACGGAAAAGTAACTTAGTGATTGAAGAATTAGCCGAGGACATGAAGTTGCTTCCTTAGCGGTCATTGTAAGGGATAAAGGATGATAGATTATTAATATCTGTATTGTCAAGAGTGGCCGCCAAGGAGTTCCACGTGATGAAATGGTGACAGATTTTCAAAAGTGAGTAATCTATGTGATGATTGTTGTTCATTGGATTGCTTTGTTGATTTTCTCTTTATTCTAACCTTAGTTTCTTTTATTT